>NW_018133203.1:0-778 GCF_001952655.1 Monopterus albus
CCCATGTCCCCTCCGGGGCTCCGTAGACTTCTGCCTGATTGCGTGCCAGCGATAGAAAATAAAATAGAAAACAGTTTCATAGGCCATTTCTGAAGAAAAAAAACTTAGAAAAAAATCAACTGGATTAGATTTCTAGGTCGAAGACGTTTCACCTCTCATCCAAGAGGCTTCATCAGTTCTGACCGACTGGTGTTGAATGTGGACTAAAGCAGTCCTGCATGTCCTTTTATGAAGAATGCTCAAAGACAAATCTGTCTTTTAAGATATTTATTACAATCAATATTCAAGAAAAGCAACACAGGGCTCTGGATTCCGTTTCTATCTGAAGCCCTATCACACAGAAGTATAGTGCATAGCTGTTGCAGGAAGCCGGAACCACGAGTTTCCTCTTCACAGAGAATTTATAGTACAGTCATGCAAATAATCTGACGTCATCCGTGCTGTCCTTCATCCTCGTTCCTTGGTTGGTTTATGGACCTCGTTCTGTTCTGACCCCTCATTTGGTGATCTTGTCGCCAGGCAGATTTTGATCTGTGACATTCTAAGTACAACATCCTGACCTTTTGACCTAGACATTACACTTCTACGTACGTCTTTATAAACAGTTAGTTGTTGTTTGCAGATTTAGGAACAGCGGCAGCGTTGCTAGGTGACCTGGTCTAGTTCCTGTTTTGTGTGGTATCCTATCTATTCTTACCACCCACACATGCCTCCAAGTGAACTGGTTAAAACAAAAGTTAATCATAAAGCTTATGATACTAAAGTAAACATGTAGATA
>NW_018133204.1:0-778 GCF_001952655.1 Monopterus albus
AACATAAACTATACTTACAAAAAAAGGAAGTGACTGATAAGGTAGCATGGCAGGTATACACTGTACAACACATGATATTCCATCATATCTGAATGTACTCTCAAAACATTTGGCTAACCAGATGTCATAATACACCCCTTTAGCCGAGGCTGGTTTTTATTTATTACGTTTTTTTTTCTCCTGAGAGCTGGAGTACATTCAGGCTTCATCTCTCAATCCCAAGTGGAAATTGTGTGGAGAATATCCGTCTTAAATCTATGCTGTATCCAAGCAAAATAAAAAAGAGGCTTTTTCACAGTCAGTATGCATTTTCACATAAACCATCCTGGTGATGTCAGTCATACTCATATTCCAACTGTCACTGCAGGAGGTTTTCTACTGGCATAAGCCTCTCACTACTTATGCTATAAGCCTTGAAATTGTTCAGTAAATAACAGGATAGAAGGTACATTTCCTCATAGGATAGGCAGAGAGATAACGTGGTGGATGTGGGATGAAAACAACACTGACGTGTCTCATCTGCACACATTCATGTGGGGGCAGCGTAGGAATAAGCAGGATGTGAGGGAGTGTGTGGGAAAAGAGGTAACCTGTTCTATCTGCACTTCTGCTAAGAAAGAGCAATGAACTTTGAAGCTCCTTTGGAGTGCAACCTGCAGCTCACTTGCAAGGTTCCCAAGAGCTGTGCTCCGTGTGTGTTCGAAGTGGAGCGAGCAAACAAGCAGGGAGAGAGAGTGTTGGGTCCAGCTGGGTGAGACGAGGACCAGGCATAAGATGG
>NW_018133205.1:0-778 GCF_001952655.1 Monopterus albus
TTATAAACAATTTAAATGTCCCACACAAAACAGGACAATAGACTTTGGGGCAGTCAGATCTCAGCCTACTCAGACCACAACATTGTTGGGATCTCTCTCAGGCCATGGAGCAAGAGAGAGGTAAGAAGGACCCAGAATGCAGTGTGACAGTTTAGATAAATAAAGAATGTTTTATTAACAACTAAAACAGGAGAAAACCGCTGGTGGTTATGGCTAAGCGGCAGGAATGACAGTCCAGTTCAAAAGGAGTGGTGCAAGGAGGAGGATTTACTGGAGGTGGATAGTGATGGCTGAGTTGAACGGTGAGAGAGACAGTAGCTGTAAGAAGGCTGGCCCAGGCAGGATGGTGCCGACGAGGTGGGTGATGGCTGAGGTTAGTGCAGTTCAGCTGGCCCAGATGTAATGGTGCCAGAGAGATTAGCTGCTGGAGATCTATTACTAAGTTGAGCAGTGAGTGAGACTGTGGCTGCAGGAAGGCTGGCCCAGACGGGATGGTGCTGGCGGCGGGGAGAGCTGTTGGCAGTGTTGAAAGAAGCTAACAAAGAGACAGAAGCAAGTGCAAAGTGTACTACAGCACAAGTTGGAGGCAGGACTCCATACAGCAGGCACAGATCACAGCAGAGAGTGCATTAAAAAAAAAGGTGATGGTTTGACTTGCAGGTTTGTGGGAGCCAAAAATTTTGTGGTCTAGGTGTGATGACGAACTGGCAGTGAATGATTGGAAGCCTGGAGGATATATAGGTTATATATACAGGTTGTGATTAGGCAGATCTGCCAC
>NW_018133206.1:0-777 GCF_001952655.1 Monopterus albus
AAAAAAAATAGGTTGAAGTTGGTCAAGTTTACACATTAGTTCTTATAAGCCTAGAATACTAAAAGTGGCCTTAAATGAATCATCATAGCATTAATATGGGGTACTTTATAAAAACCAATAGCAGATTAATAAAAATCTATGAGTATATCTCAATAGTCAACAAGTATTCTTAAAGAATGTTAGTCTATTTAATCATAGGTGCAGTTCAAAAACATTTATACCTTTTGGGAACATGCGATGAAGGTAATTACAGTTGTAGGCTATCTGTTTTTATCGCAATCTCTGAGAAGTCCAGCTCCCTGTTTAACCTCATGAACAAACCATTATAAAACTAGCAATATGCTGTAAATCCCAGCAGCGTCTAAACTGGGATCGGCTGATCAGAAAGTATTAACACCATACGAAAATCCACAACCATGTTTTACAACTGGGATTTTTGACAGATGTCATTAGCTTCAAATCACATTTAGAAGCAATACTCAAAATTAGCAAAGTATGATTCCGATAATACAAGATTAAGGATGTCCGAGTGGCTGAAGACCACAAACTCAACAATGGGATTAACAATTATAAAAATCAATCGTGACACCGCGTCACAGGGTCCATCTCCATCCCATTGGCTGTTGCCTGGATACAGTTCCTAACATCGCAACCCGGAAGAAGAAAGGAGCGTAAAGTTGGCCAAACTAAGTTTTGTCCGCAGAAATGCCGAAAAATCCCGAAGAGACGAAAAACGTAGGTTGCCAAATTGAAATTGAATTTATAACAATACTGAAA
>NW_018133207.1:0-777 GCF_001952655.1 Monopterus albus
GGAACAGACATGGTCTAATTTGGTATCATAGGTCATCACACCCAAATCCCTTTTATAATCAGCTCAGCACTAATAATGTGTGCACCCACCACTTTGATAATCCTCTGCATTGAGTTGAATTTACTGAAGGAAAACATGTCTTAACCTCAGCTACTTAACCGGAGCATGTAGTTAACTCACTCACTCAACTTCTCTGGGGTTGTCTGAGGGTCTGCAGCAGACTCCTCTGGAAGTCCTCCTCAGGTATTTCAGGAAGCAGGAACTCCAGCAGAAGGTCCAGTATACAGTAGACCAGGTGTCTAAGAGAACAGACCGGCATATTTGCTTTAGTGACTTCATGTAATGTGAAGGAGATCTCAATGAGGACATAACTGACTTTAAGAGCCAACAGGTTCAGCGTATGTGATGTTTTTAATCATGCCTGTCCTGACCAGTACTAAATGATCCACATGCACTGGTACCTTAGGCAAACTGCCTGTGTTGCTGTGATACAGTGGTTGCTGGGTACTGTACATCATATACAGTACATTCACCTGTTAATGTAGGGGTCTTGAAGAGAGTCCAGTGCAGTCTGCCAGCTGAGTTTGTACTTGTCTGAGCCCAGCATGTCTGAGACTAAATCTGGAAACACAAAGAGAATCATTTAACATTGTATACCTACAGTAGCAGCTTGTTTTTTGGAATTTGTCCCTCTGCCATGATTGTGTAGCAGGAGACTCACTTTACCCTGGCCAACAGATTAAATTAAAGCAGAATTTACAATAGGGCCCAACTGAA
>NW_018133208.1:0-777 GCF_001952655.1 Monopterus albus
GCCTCGTCTCTGCTTCGGTTTGTTGTTGTCAGAAAAGCTCTCTGCCAGGGGTCGGTCTGGCGTCGTGTCGACATAGCATGATAGCTCTGGGTGAGAGTCCAACGTGCTCGGGTCAAAATCTCCAAAAAGACTGCGCTTTCTTAGCAGTAACAAAGTCGCCCGGTCATAAATAAAGTTTGCAGTCTTTACTGTTGCTTTAACAAAAAAACAATAAACAAAATAAACAAACAATAAACAAAAAAAGAGAAACAACCTGACTCTGACTGAACTGTGACGTCGCACACCGAGAAGCTCCATCTTGTCAGCTGGACATGTTATTCACATTAACAGCAGTGGGTGGTGGATGTTTGTCTGGAGTCCTAGTCTCATTGTGTTGGTCCTTATTTACTAAAGAGCTGCTCAGAGGCTTTGTTCAGCTCAGATGTGACTGTTTCCCTCAGTCACTGCTGATACAGCCACTGTCTCTTGTTACCTGAGCCTGTTACGTTCATGTGTTCACAGTGATCATCTTGTCAAAGTGGTTGCAAGTTTGACCAGACCCTCCCAAACAGGCCAGCAGCAGAAACAGTTCCTCTGCTGCCCTGTTCCTTTGCATAGGGAAGTCAAACCTTCTACCCACAGTGTCATCACAATGGGAGCCTGAGGGTGTTGGAGCCAAATGCAAAACACCAGATTTTGGAAACTGTGAACACTGAAATGATTTTATTTTGTTAAATTATTATTGTTTATTATTTTATTAAATACCGTTTTTCTCCTTGTTTGACCCAAAACTCCCAG
>NW_018133209.1:0-777 GCF_001952655.1 Monopterus albus
TCAGTCCTGTGGGTTCAGAAGTTTGACTCTTGAGGATGACGAGGACCCCCAGCTCGTGTCTGATGCTCTTGGGAGGTTAGTTGTAAGGAACCTTTTCATGACCGAGCCACAGTTGGACATGCAGAAGGGTTAGATTAATCTTTGGGAAAGATATGGTTAGACCTTTACGGGCTTAATGAAGTTTTCGGTAATAGAGAGTGTTTCTTTCGAGGAAATTCCACTTAACCTCGTTGAGTACTAAATTTAAGTTATTTCCTGCGCACTTATTAGAACATAATAAACCTCAGGGCTTTTGGAAAACAAAATGACAAACTTTGCCCAAAGGTTTGGCTTTTCTCAAACTTTGGCAGTAGCTCTCAGAAGGCGTCTTCAGCTCCTGTGTGAAGTTCTGTGTAGAGTAACCACCAAAACAAAATTGTTCATTATGTGTATATTTATTAGCACTGTGTGCAGCTGAGACTCAGTGTAGCATACTGTATTTTCTATGCCCACTGTGTCTTCTAGTCATGATTCAGGTTATGCATCAAATGAACATACAGTATTACCAATCTTAATTTTTTCACTACAAAGCTTTTAGCAAAGCAAATGTTATAAAGTCTGTTTTGTTCTTAATTTCAAATACAGTTTTGAGTCATGTAATGTTCAGGATTAAAAGGCAGTTTATGTGGTATTTCCCTGCCAGACTTGTGAACAGTCAGTTGGTTTCCAGATGTAGCTACTGTCCGTCTTCACATAACTGGTGTGATTCATAATTCGTTCTGTTCCCAGTGCTTCCTC
>NW_018133210.1:0-777 GCF_001952655.1 Monopterus albus
AAAGGGGTTTCTAAACATTGTTAGCTGACCTGACAAGAACTCAGTGTGATGCCTGCAGAGGCCTTAAAGTGAAGTGATGAGAAGTGAAAAAGACTTCCAGTTGGTTGAAGCCGAACACTACAGTCTTAAAATGGAGGATCACTGAGCACTGATTTACCCAAAGCAGGGGAAAACATTTCCAAAATGTCTTAGAAGAGCCTCAAAATAAACAATAAGTGATGCTGTCAATGCTCTCTAGAACAACGTTAAGAAGCATTTTCTGATCTGATAAGCCTGTTGGAAACAAAGCATTATTGTGTCTGTGCCTTTGAAAACTGTTAGAAATTACTGTTGAAAAATACACCAGTTTCATCACACGGCAATGCCATGGATAAGGTTTGGTCACAGCAACGATTTGGTTAGATTTGGGGAAAGATGATGATAATGATGCAAGTCATTAACTGAAACAGAAAACAAATTACAGTCCCTCGTGTTGAAGTCAATCATTTTCTTGGCCCATCCATCCAGCCTTTGGCTGTAATAATGTCATCTTACTTCCTCCTTTGCTCAAGTCAGACAAGGGTTACAAATGTCATATTATCAGCTGGAAATGTTGCTGGGGAGGGATGTTTGCCACCCTGACCCAACCTTGGATAGATGGTAGAAAATGGACTGATGCTCTTCTTTATCTTTATCTATCATCCATTAGGCTTAGTTCACATGGAAAAATACATGATTACCATTGATTTAATGTGAATACTTTTATTATTAATAAATACATCCAACCGCCCATCCATT
>NW_018133211.1:0-777 GCF_001952655.1 Monopterus albus
TGGTCAGGGGTCCAGTCAGTTCAGAGTTCGTTCCCCCTACCCAGGCCTAGGTCCAAAAGTGGACACACTTCATTGTCAAAATAGCATTCTTCTCTCTCCCCTACATCCTTCTGCCTAACTCTTTTTATCCACAACTTTCTTTGGCTGCTATGTCAGTTTCCAAACTTAGCTTCCTGTCTCCACTTTGAAGACACAACACCCTGAGATGTACCCCAAAACAGGAAACACCTTGGCCAAATTATAAAAACTCATTGTCCAGCTCACATGAACTAAAAAGTGAGCACATGAACATTCTATTCTATTATATAGTCCATATTAACATGTAACTTGAACCACTACATTGGCATACTATTAACATTGTTGATTGTTGAACAATATGGTTAAACTCATTATCAAGTTGTGTTCTAAGATAGAGCATTTGAATTATGTGTGTAATATGAGTAAATGACTAGTTCATATACATTGTTTTTAAATGACTGGAATATTGGAATATTGACATAATTTTCAATTTCAATCATCACTGTTTCCCTTTTCAGGAAGTTGCATTTAACTACTTATATTATAGCCTTAAACAGCCTTGAACATTACCACTTAGAAGTGTAAACCCACTAAAATCATAAGATTAAAATCATAAGAATTAATAACATCAAAACTTGACTCATTAAACACAGAGGGTAACCTGTTGTGGCAAAAATCAATACACAGGGAGAATCACTGCAGTGCCAATCATCATTTATTGGACAATATTTTATGATAATGATTAAGAGGGCGAGAAAC
>NW_018133212.1:0-777 GCF_001952655.1 Monopterus albus
ATGACTCTGACTCAGGTAATGGGAACTTGACTCACACTTGACTTGAACACTGGGGACTCGAGCCGTGACTCGGACTCAAGGTTTAGCGACTGGACTAAACCACTGATGTTAACATTGCTATTGTGAACATGCTACCATTTTGACATCTACCCACTGTGAGTGTAGTTGCTTAAGCAATTTCTTCAGAAAATGTGAAACATAATAACTGATATAAATGTAACCACTTATCCAGTATCCACTTAAAAATACATCAGACTGAGAGAAAAAAACACAACCCAGACATCATAAAATAGCAGATGGCAGAGTCAGGTGTGAGCGTGTTTAAATCAGACTTGTGGAGAAAGATGTTTGCTCTATGTCTGCAGTCCTCTGGCTCAGAGACAGACCTCAGCACTGGATCTAGTGTAAAACACTAATGCACTCTACATCTTCAGGATGGAGGCCCAGCTGCTGTCTGCTACACTTGTAAGTCTTGACTCACCCTTCATACTCCAGGACTCCATAAATCTCAGCCCACTACCCAAATGAGAAACTTTGAGACCTGAGATCATTAAAGACTTTTCCTCCCCATGTCATCAGGTTCTTCAGTCAAACAATATCCTGTCCTGATTTCCTCCCTCATCTGTATTAAATCACCATAAATGCTTTTTAAAGTCAAAGACATGTCCTGATTATGTAAGTTTATCAACATGATAACAGATTTCAGTTCTGCTGTCAGACTTTGTCTCCTCAGGCAATGGAAAGGTTTCAGATAAATATCAAAATGAAATCCTGTTT
>NW_018133213.1:0-777 GCF_001952655.1 Monopterus albus
TGAGGAAAACAAAAAGAGCAACAAGCAAAGATGTTTTCAGATCAGTGATGATTTAAATAAACAGAAGCAGACAAACCAGCATCCCAATCTGCTAAAGAGATTATGAAGGCTGCCTGTATGTCTCATATGTACATTGAAAGTAAAATAGTTGTTGAATTTTAAGAAAAAGTAAAACCAGTCGTCTAAAACTCAAGTTAGTGACTCATAGAAAAGCAGAGCTTCAAAATTAAAATGCATCATAAAGGTCAATGCATTTTTTTTGTTTTAAAGATCAACTGTGCATTTATTTTCTGTATAATTGGTTTTTCTGCTTTGTGAAGTGGCCATAGGATCGTACTGTTGGTTGATGTACAGTCATTTGTTAATACAAAATAAATGAAATGGAAAATAATTACATTTGTTAAACCAGACTGAACTGATTTGGACTGAATTGTGCCCTGGGTGTGGGACCTCTTTGGCCCACAGAGGCTTTACCTCCTGGAGTTGATGGTTTACAGAGCTGAAATCTGGTGAGATCATCACTAATGAGACAGGGAGGGAGCTTTTAAAGTACTCTTGCCTCACTGCAGGCTTTATGGTTGCATTTGCAGTGATTCAGGCTGTAGAGATTACCTTAGACTGAGTCTTTCCAGCTCAGCCCCAGAAGGTAATGAATGAAGACGGAAGACGGAACATTTTTATTTTAAGAGACTTTCATAATGATAATTGTCTATAATGTAAAAGGAAGTCAGGCCTGAACAAAATGGCTTTTAGAGTCCAAAGTATTTAGTGTGACCT
>NW_018133214.1:0-777 GCF_001952655.1 Monopterus albus
AGGCATAGCAGAACAATTAGGCCCCACATCCTTAATGACATGGCAAAACAGAATCGCTCTAGATATGTTGTTATCGAAAGAAGGAGGAGTGTGTAAAATGATAGGCATCCATTATTGTACCTTCATTCCTAATAATACTGCACCAGACGGAAGCATCACAAAGGCCTTAGAGGGTCTGACTGCTTTATCTGCAGAATTGGCTGAAAATTCTGGCATTAATGACCCCTTCTCTGAATTATTGTCACGTTGGTTTGGTAAATGGAGTGGTTTAATCACGTCCAGCTTAGTGTCTGTAGCCTTATTTGCAGCCATCCTAGTTCTCTAGGTGCTGCTGCATCCCC
The DNA here is from genome assembly GCF_001952655.1 of Monopterus albus. NCBI lineage: Eukaryota > Metazoa > Chordata > Actinopteri > Synbranchiformes > Synbranchidae > Monopterus > Monopterus albus. The sequence continues at coordinate 342 of NW_018133214.1, forward strand.
TGCATTAGGCAATTATGTGCTAACTGCATTACTAGAACCATAGACTCAAAATATCCTCCTCCATATCAACTCTCTCAGTTAGCCACAGAGAGTGTCCCACAGCTCATCATCTATGACAACACCTTGGACCCGGAAGACAAACAAGGCACCAGTTATTAGTCCCCTGAAACTCCTTTCACACAACTTTGCTAAGGCTAACAAATAATCCACATAGGAACAACACACACGCAGGAGGTGTGATATTCCTAGTATGGGTCAGTTAAGTTTAGTGTAACCCCTACCTACTGCAGGACTTGTGATCAGCTGGCCATTCGATTTATTTTCTATTGTTTACCTTAGTTATTTCCATTTCATTTCTGATTATCTCGCTTATTAATTTTCCATTATTACAATTTAAAGGAAAAAAAAAGCATTTTGTATTTTATTTCTTCTCCAT
>NW_018133215.1:0-777 GCF_001952655.1 Monopterus albus
GGACTGTACCCTACAGGACCAACAGCCTCTTTTCTGCCCACTTTATCACTAGGGTGTCATTTTTAACTGACTTTGCATTTGTGGATGTGCGGTGGGAAAGCAGGCGGCCCTTCTCCCTGGCTGACATTCACTGTTTTTTTATTGTCTTCCAGAATCTAAACATGCAGTGATTCACTCTAATCAATAAAACCTGCTTTACATTTGATCAATATTTGCTAAAATCTGTAGTATAGCACAACACAAAGTGCCGAATAATCAGCAGGCCTTTTTTCACCTTTTCTGTGTTGTTTGGGTTTATGTAGCAGGTTCAGTCAGTCTGTGCATTAGAGGGGAGTTTACTGCTCCTTCAGCTCATGACTGTTGGTGCTTTGTTCATCCCAAATTGCTGAACAGGCTTTTGGAGTCTATAGTCTACAGTCGTCCCATTTGGACGAGTGCTGTTGAGACTTGGGTGAGCTTGTAAGTCATTACGTGTTATGCTGCGTGTGTCAGCTTAATTGTAGGTGTAGTGTTGTCAGTGTTGATAGAAAACAGATTTAACTGAATACAGAATGGATAGCCAGCATATCATAATGGCTTCTTGATATAGCAGGTCATTTGGGTGTCTTTGTTCTGGCAGTCATGTGCACTGACACGTTTTCCTTTGCTAAGAGAAACATAACTGCCAATGGAAACACAAAGAGCCAAATTCATACTAAAAAGACTAACTTTGGAAGATGTATCTGAGCACATTAAAACACATCTTTAAACCTTGTGGTACACGTTAGGTTCCTCCCA
>NW_018133216.1:0-777 GCF_001952655.1 Monopterus albus
GATGTCAGGCAAGCTAGAATGAATGTGGAACTACCTGGAGATGACATTCAAAGAATTTTGTTTTAGTGCACAAGACTTGGTTGCTGGAGTTCAAAATGTGCAAACACTTGCAACAACATACGTACGCCTTGTTTTGAGCTCTGGCTCTAAGATGACTCATTCTTGGTAACAGATAAGACGGTGCATGCCACATGTGCCTTTTTAATTGGTGAGCACTAACGAGGACCAGTGGCACAACCAAGGCCCTGTTAAGCAAAATGTTGGCTACATACAGTAAACGTTTCGCTGTTTCTGTGATGATCACAACAGTTTCACATGTGCAAGGGTTAAACTCTGCAATCAATTTTAAAAGGGCAGTGACTGCTCATGCCACAGCACCAAACGTCTTGAATAAAGAGATTTAACCCGTTTATAGTGTATTTAACCTAGTACAATATCATCAAGATGACGGTAAGAAAATGTCCTTGCATATTTAGTTGAACAAGTAGCACTTGAGTGACACATTCACACTGATAACCTTTGAATGCACGCACACACTATCCCAGACATTACTGGATTACTTTTTGAATGGCCTAGACTTAATGGTTTCAATTCCACATAAAGCAGATAAAACCAGCAAGAGAAATGGACTGATTGATATTACATACAACACAGAGAGCCTCATGTTGACACAGTTGTCTCCCTTCCCAGTTTAATGACAAATGCAAGTGTGGATTCAATGGATAAAACATGGACTAATATAAGAATACAGTATGTACAGTAAAACTACTTGCCAGA
>NW_018133217.1:0-777 GCF_001952655.1 Monopterus albus
TGCCAAACCATGTACAGCCTTATAAACGAACAACAACAATTTAAAATCCTAAAATGAACAGAAAGCCAATGTAGTGAGGTAAGAACAGGAGTGATATGCTCATGACGCCGTATATTAGTTAAAAGACGAGCTGCTGCATTTTGGACCAACTGGAGTTGGGACAATAAGGCTTGAGAAATGCCAGTATACAGTGCATTACAATAATTTAGTCTAGAGCTAATAAAGGCATGAATTGCCTTTTCAAAATCACTAAAAGAAAGAAAGTGTTTAACCTTAGCCAGAAGTCTCAATTGAAAGAAGCTGGCTTTAACCACAGATTTTATCTGTTCGTCCAGCTTAAGAGCACCATCAAATACCACCCCAAGATTTCTCACATGAGGCCTTAGGTAGGAGGCCAACGAGCTAGGAATATCAGAACCAGTTACACCAGAGTTACCAATTACAACACATTCTGTCTTACTTTCATTAATATGTAAGAAGATATGTGATAACCAAGCCTTAATGTCCCTCAGGCAGTCCATCAAGGTCTGAAATGAGTTGCTCTTCTTGACATTCAATGGCAAATAAATTTGAATATCATCCGAATAACAATGAAAAGACAACCCATATTTCATAAAAATCGATCCAAGGGGAAGTAAATACAAAGAAAAGAGGACTGGCTGAAGTATGGATCCCTGAGGAACACCACAGTTCAAAAGAACAACAGAAGAGAACTTGTCAATATGTACAGGAAAAACTATCAGACAAATGTGATTCAAACCATTTAAGAACACCACC
>NW_018133218.1:0-777 GCF_001952655.1 Monopterus albus
ATAATAATAATAATAAAAAAAGGTTCTTTATCATAGAACTAAAAATCTGCCTGCATCTGTGCCAACAAATCTCAAGGTTGCAAGAAATCCCTTCCCTTCAACTTGTCTTGATAAAAAACTAACAAGGTTCCTGCACAGATTGAAGGCAACACATATCTTTGATAAATCATTGCTCATAAGAGTGTTTTCTGTGATTGATTTTGGTGGATGGAGGACACATTTTTCATCCAGTCATCATTTTGATGCAGGATTCATTTTGATACAATACATTGTCCTTCATCCACAAGTTATTACTCAGAACATTAGATTACATGCTCCAACTTTTCCAAACTGCATATGAACTTGGTAGACAACTAGTACATTAGATGTGCCTAGACCTAAAATATTCTACTTGAGTAATAATTTAGTAGAATACTAATACACAAGAGAGTGCTGTGGTGTGTTGGTACTGGCCCTGGTAAGCTTCAGATGTAGTCAGAAGGCTACATAAAACATGTCTCACAGCTCTTTGGCTCTCATTATGTTAGTAATGTAAACTTTAATTTCCTTTCAGTACCTTCTTATCCACACCTGATAAGCTCATTTATATATTCAAAGACACAGTTAAAGCCAATAATTGACCAATTCAACATGCTGTTCCACTCTTCCCCTCAGTCAGCTGTGTACAGATTTGGACAACCTTGGTGATCTGTCTGCTCTAATACTGCACTTGCCCTGCCTAGTGCTTACATTTGCACTGCAATAGATGCTTCAGAACTTCACATTTGCTGATGGGGT
>NW_018133219.1:0-651 GCF_001952655.1 Monopterus albus
ATACTTCTGTTCCTCACTGTAAAATAAAACACTGATCACTAATTGTGTAATTACTTACATGTGTTTTGTTGAGAAAAGCAAACAAAATAGAAGATAAGATTCTTTAATAAACATTATGAAGCTTGTTATCTGTTTTAGCTGCAAGATATGTGATACCTGCCACCTTTAAGAACATTTCCAGTATATGTTGCAGGAACACTAGTGGAGCAGGTTATTAGAGCAGCTGACATTTTGTCAGGGCCGCTGCCTCTCCTCCGTTTGTCTCTTCTCTGTTTTCTCCGTCATATGAGCTCTGCACCTCAGCTGTGTTGCATTCCAGTAATTGGTAACTGGTTTGTCTACGCACACAGCTGGGGTGCATCCCGATGATTACCTTCTCCTTATATAAACCTGGCAGATGCTCCGTGCTCACCGGAACATTAACTAACATTAACATAGTAACGCGTACACATGTGGTTAGACTGCTACGCTGACAGATACTGTGCGTTTTTTGGCTTGATTCTTCCACACACCCTACGCGCTACGCTCTTCACACTACACCCCACCACACCACATATTTTTGATCCGTCTTTGCCAGAGCATTACCTAACTTACTTTACAGTACTTACCGGAATTACGTCCTTTTGATTTCCCGGCTGACAGTCCCTGTGC
>NW_018133219.1:667-777 GCF_001952655.1 Monopterus albus
GTGGAGTTTTTTCTGTTTTTTGTGTGAGATGTTCCCGGCTGACAGTCCCTGTGCCGTGGATATCCGTTTGTTCGCCTGTCTTCCTTGGTCCTCTACTCCTGTTTCCTGCC
>NW_018133220.1:0-777 GCF_001952655.1 Monopterus albus
TGACCTTTGTAAAGACTTGACCTGTGCGCATGAAGTGTTGTGTGAGCAGGTGCAGACAGACTCATAACAACAGGAAGTGCGCACATGCAGAATGAGATGACTGGGCTGTCTGCAACAAGGGATGTGAGTGGGTGACAGGTCTGATTGTGTTGAATTTAATTATCAGCATTTATCAACAGTATGTGAAATGCTTGGCCTTCTATAATCACTATTATAATCTGCATTAGCCAATATATCTACATGTTTATTTTAGTCTCATATGCTTTATAATCTACCTTTGTTTTAACCATTTCACTTGTCTTAAAGAGTGTAGGAGACTTGGAGCTGACAATAGCAGAACCTGTGTAAGGCTGTAAGCAATAGACAGGAAACCACAAACCGGAACTAGGCCCCAGTTGCTTAGCAACGCTCCTGGTTACCAGAGTAGAAGAGAAGTGAGTAAGAGGTTCTGCGCTTAGGGCATTGAAAAGTCAGGATGCTGTTCTCAGAATTTCACAGATCAAAATCTGCCTGGCGACAAGATCACCAAATGAGGGGTCAGAACAAGGTCAACAAACCAACCAAGGAGCGAGGATGAAGGACAATGCGGATGACATCAGATCTACCATCATTTGCACATTTGAAAAACTGTATAATTGGACTGGGTTCAGGATTATAGGCGTTCCCTTGCTCTGAAGGCAAGCCGAACAGTTCTGCTGTTTAGAATCAGGGACTGAGATAGAAACGGAACCCAGAGCTTTGTAATTGCTGTTCTTAAATATTGATTGTAATAAATAT
>NW_018133221.1:0-777 GCF_001952655.1 Monopterus albus
TATAATACAAATATATAAGAATAAAATGAACAAGATTCTCATTTAAAACTGATTATTACGATTTTGAATGCCTGTACAGTAGGCTGTGTTTTGGTGTCAATGCCAAAATGATCTTTTTATATGTTTCCCTGTGTTACTACACAATAGGGTTTGGAGAGGTCACCAGATGATTAAGAAGAGAAGACAGAAAAATATATTTCTGCAGTGAAAATTATCTAGACTGTGAGTTTTGAATAAAATCAGGAACGATCTAATTAAAGGATAAGTAAGCAGATCACAGAACTGACAAGACATTTCACCGCACTTGACAGTTTGGCATGATCTCTGCTTTGGACCCATTTCACTCAGTATCATACAAGAACTGAGGTTTGATTGCCACCCTAAGAATCAGATGTATGAACAGCTGTATCTCTGAATAGCTGTGAACAGCTTCAAATAAATCCACACTAAAAGCTTATTGCTGCACCTGACTTGACCCATGTGTGTTGGTTTCAGGCGAGCAGTATGGAGAAGAGTTTGGGAAGATCACCCTGATCAGAAAAGTCCCTGCTCTTCGAGATGGAGACTTCTGCCTGGCTGAAAGGTGATAATTAAAATGCTCAACATTAATGTGTCCAGTGAGGCCATGTGTCCCATTTGGTCATTATTGGTGGTGTTTGTTTTGGTAGCATTGCCATCCTGCTGTATCTGGCAGAGAAGTTTAAAACGGCAGACTTCTGGTACCCAGCCGACCTTCAGCAGCGCGCTCGCATTAATGAGTATCTGTCATGGCAGCAC
>NW_018133222.1:0-777 GCF_001952655.1 Monopterus albus
CTTTACGAAGTGTGTCTGAAGAATAAGTGGAGTGTGCAGCTCATCAGTTATCAGTGTATGCACTATTAGAGACTCAAATCTGGCACAGCGAAGACCCAACACACACGGTACCGTCTCCATCACAGTAAGCTAAACTGTGAATAATGGCCATACTAATGCAATTAGATGTATAGGTTCAGGTCACAAGATTGTGATTGGGATCTTATTTGCTTCACGTTGCTTTTTGTTGCTGATAGTGAGCATAGTGTTAGTGAACACTTTTGTGTTGCTGAGAGTTTTAAGCTTCTTACATTTGAATTGTTACTAAGAATATCTGGAGCCTAAGTAACAAACAGATCCAGACCTTACTGTAAACATTACAAAAATAAAAGCACGAGGAGCAGTTCCTTTGTAACCTGGTTGGAAAATATGAGAAATTTAATCACAACAGGTTTTGTAGTCACTGTACCAGAATGTGTGTGTGTGTGTTAACCTGTTTTCTCTTTGCCACCACAGACACAGCCAGCTCAGCTTTGTCCCATGTTCAGGATTAGCCTCACCCAGCTCCATTACTGACCCTGAGAAGTAACAGGCAACATGAAAGCTATGCGGTAATGATCAGAACCAGCACAAAGTCTACTGAATCTTTAATTTAACCCTTATTGGGAGAAATATGCCTTTTTTGCTTTCTTTCCACGCTCGTGTGTGTGCATTAGGTTATGAAGCTGGAGCTGAGAGACGTAAAACTTGGAAGCAAACAGTTAGCTAGCGTGCTATAAGGTTTAAAAAAAAAAAAAA
>NW_018133223.1:0-777 GCF_001952655.1 Monopterus albus
AACACTACCTGACAATGAGTAATAAAATTTTGTTTTTACCTTAATCATGGCAAATTGCTGTATATGTGTATGTGTAGGTATTTGCTGTATACTATATAAATGTGTGCATTTCTCTGTTTCCCTATTCCCAGCAGTGTGCTGGAAATTTTGAAGTGAGTCTGGAGAAATAAAGAGTGAACAACCAAGTTGCCTTTGTATGTTTTATTTCTTGCAAGAAAAATCAGTCAGTCATATAGAATGTCATGCAGTCTACAGAGTGAGTGACAAAGGAAAGAAGTAACAGTCAGGTTTTGTATAACACTGGTCAGCTATCACCCCACTAACTGGAACCAATCAGAAATGTGTCTTAGGTATGTGGCCTTCATAGGCATTTTTCAGGTAGGTGGCTGGGCCCAGACAGTTGGGCTGTGTAGGTAACAGGCTATGTGTGTGTCAACAGAGACTGTATGTGTGTGTGTGTGTGTGTATGAAGTGTGCATGTGTGTGTAAAGACTGAATCTGAGTGGAGTGAATTGGGAAGCACAAATACATAGATAGCACTGAGCATCGCATGGGTATCATTGTACATTTCTCCATTACAATATGAAGCTATCTTGGTATTCTTAGTATGGTTCAACATGGCAGAGGTTTAAAAAAAAAACTGAACAAAGTGACAATCAAAGAAAAGAAAAGAGTGGGCGATCAAGCAAACCATAGAAAGAAATGACGTTGTGAAAGTCCAGATTTTATACACTGTTAGCAATACTGCTGCAATGGTCGTGGACAGCACCGTAAAAG
>NW_018133224.1:0-777 GCF_001952655.1 Monopterus albus
CCTGTTACAACAACAGAATACAACAAAACGAAGTGCAATATGTGCACATGTAGTTCTACTTTGAAATAAATTAAACACTGACCATGCAGGCCTTTTTTAGTCTTTCCCATATTTGTGTAAAATTAAAATAAAACATAGCCCACTTTAATATAAAAAACATATAGTTGCAGCTTAGCAGTTTTAAAAAAGTAAACATAAAATTAGGAAACATTTTTTTGACAAGTCCATTTCAGTGTGCTCTCATCCTCTTCACGTTTCTTTCTCGGCCAGCAATCAACCAAAGCGCCTGAACATACAATAAAAAATGACATCAGCTTTAGGTCTGAAAAAAATGTTTTTTCTGAAAAGTAATATTCTATTAAATGCTAGTGTTCTCACCTGTTTAATGTGCCTTCTGTTTTTGAAGCTGAAGCTGATCTTCCCTGGCGGGGCTGGAAGATGTGACTTTGGTCTTCATACAGGACTGTAGGCTCTCATTTGTGAGGCGGGAGCGATATTTGGTCTTTATGAAGTTCATGCTCGAGAAAACTTGCTGAGCCAAAGATGGACAGGACTCCAAATGCATACTTTTTCATGTTCATATACGTGTCGGGAATAGCATTCCATGTTTCAAAAACAAGTTTGTCGGGTTTGGGGAGGTTTTCAATATCATTCCATTTGTGCTGTTTAGCGAGATTGGCCTTCTGACGGGTGACTTTTTTGAGATCTGCTGTCAGGCTTTTGAACTTGGATACCCATAAGTTTTTATCTGCTATGTCAGCCAGTTCAGTTTCAAGA
>NW_018133225.1:0-776 GCF_001952655.1 Monopterus albus
TGTGAATAAATAAAATTTTAATCAGACTATTAATAATAATTTAAATCAGTTATTAGCTGAGTCCTGAGGCACAGTTGAGAAAACAAAACAACAAAACAACTTTGTTACAAAAAAGGTATAAAGTTTCATAGTTCCCAACATAGTTCCCCTTTAAAAATGAAATTGTCCCAGAATAGAAACCATTTTAAAAAGAAGAGCTCTGAAAATCTTAAGGAACGGAGACCCAGTCAAAAGAGGAACACCACAGTATATGAGCTGCAATTCAAAGTGGATCTAAAACCACCATTAAGGAGATAGCTGATGGGTAAAATACTTTGGAGTATTTATCTTCTCAGTCTCTGCACTGACTATACACTGTTGTCATGTCTATCCCACAGTTTATCATTAACCCAGATTTAGCCACATTATATAATAAACCACCGTAACCACCCCACACTGTCTTCACTGTCAAAACTGATTGGAGCTGTTACTTCAACTTTTTATTGTGGTTGCAAGAAGCCAAAGCTGATTTAGATAGGAGACTCTCTTTCTGCAAGAGCATGTCTGTCTTGTTCAGCGCTTAAAGCACACAACAGGTCACGGCATGGTGAAGAAGCACGGGACGGTCTGAGCTGGAACGCAGATGCTGTAAGATCCTGCAGAATGAAATGTAACAGCACAGCTCTCATGGGCTGGCTGCATCTCAGGAGGTGGAGCAGGTCGTCTCCTAACCGACGGGTTGGTGGTTCGAATCCTGGTTCATCCAGTTAACATGTCAAAGTGTCTTTGGGCAAAAC
>NW_018133226.1:0-776 GCF_001952655.1 Monopterus albus
CTGCTGTTATTGGAGCTGTTGTAGGACAGTTTGTCCTCCTGGGCTTCTACATCATTGGAGTCATCTTCTGGAGAAGACGACATAACACTGGTGAAGAACAAAAGATGTTTTTCTCATCATGAATCACATTTTACTTCACAGATGTATCTCACACACATCTGTGCTGTGGTTTGGTGATAATGTTTTTATAACTGACTTTATGTCTGGTTCTTTTTATAACAAAGTTTATAAAGTGCAGACATTTGATGTACAGTCACTTATTATGCCTCTAATAGTTCTGAAACTCATTAATCCTTTAGAACCTCTGAAAAAATAACTAATAGTCAACAGTGACATAAACAGTGTGAATGTGTCCGTGTCCGTCAGGGTTGCTGCCTACTGCTGCTATTAGAGCTGTTGTAGGACTGTCCGTACTCCTGTTCATCCCCCTGTTCATCCTCCTGGTACTCTACATCTTTGGAGTCATCCACTGGAGAAGACGACATAACAACTACATTGGTGAAGAACAAAAGATGTTTTTCTCATCATAAATCACATTTTTACTTCACAGATGTATCTCACACACATCTGTGCTGTGGTTTGGTGTTAATGTTTTTATAACTGACTTTATGTCTGGTTCTTATAACAAAGTTTATAAAGTGCAGACATTTGATATACAGTCACTTATTATGTCTCTAATAGTGAAACTCATTAATCCTTTAGAACCTCTGAAAAAATAACATACTTTTTTCTTTATTTCAGGGTTTATTCCTACTATCAGTAAGTATCATAAATAT
>NW_018133227.1:0-776 GCF_001952655.1 Monopterus albus
ACATACAAGTATAATGCTCTTCATGGAAAGCAGTGTATTTTGGTGTTTGGCATTTGGTTTGAGTGTTAATAGGTGTGAGATTTTGTACAAAATATATTTTAATGTTAAAAAGATTTACAGTTTGAAAAAATAAGCAAACTGCAGATATATTTTATTTTTTAGAACAGGTAAAGAGTATACAGATTTTTCTAGTAACTTGAAAGAGGAGTGGATAAATGCACATTAAATTTTCACTGGCATGCCTCTCTTCCGCCTTTCTCTCCTCTGTTTTCTCGACTTGCGGGATTCTGCACCTCAGCTGTGTCGCACTCGGTAATTAGCGACTCGTTTGTCGCTGCACACAGCTGGGGTGCATCTCGATGATTGAGTCCCTCCTTATTTATACCTCTGGCAGACGCTCCACCGTCGCCGGAGCATTGCCACATGTACGTGTACTTAGCATTTACCCAATTTATGTGATTTTGATTTCTACGCTGACTGTTTCTGTGTTGTAGATTTCATTATGTACGTCGGTTATATGTTTTGTTTGTTTTATGGAGACTTCCCCGCTGACAGTTCCTGTGTGGTGGATCTCGTGTTATGTTTTGTGATTAAGTGTAGCGAAGCGGCATTAGACTTTTTTTCCGCTGACAGTCCCTGTGTAGTTGTTTTTTCTTTTGTCGTTCGCCACTCTTTTTGTTTTTTTTTTTTGCCTATCTGTCCTTATCTTCCTGCCCTCTTGGTTTTACCCCGTCAGTCCCTGGATCCTAGACTCACCTGTTTGTTCCCGTTTTTCT
>NW_018133228.1:0-776 GCF_001952655.1 Monopterus albus
TATGTATTTTATTGGGAGTTTGTGTGACAGAGCAACACAAAGTGTTGCATAATATTGAAGTGGAAGAAAAATGATATGTAGTAAACAAGTATTGACTCGGGGAGGCTGAATACATATGCACGCCACACTTTTCAGATTTTTATTTGTAAGAAATCTTGAACATGTTCTCCTGTGACAAAAAAGTGACTTTATTTTCTTTTGATGAAGTCTGTGTTGTGATGGCTAAGAATTGTGACCTTATAGTTAAATGTTCATAAAACAGTGTGTGCTAAATTGCTATCAAAATTAAGACTATAGGTAAAAATTATTAACTGAATTGTTTTGTTTTTTTTAAAGAACCTAGCCAATTTCTTTTTACACCTAATAGGAAGCTACAGCACCACTTTATAAAATGGGGGAAAATTGCTTGTTCAGACACCGACTGAGGGCAGCACGGTGGCACAGTGGTTAGCGCCGGTGGCTACATACTTGGATTTAATGAAATTAAATAAAGCTTACATCTTGGGAACTTCTTCAACCATGGTCCATTTGGTCTGGAAACTTCTAGAAAAACAAATTTTGAATAGAAATATATTGATGTTTTACGTATAGAAATACTTCCTGATAGTGGCTGTGCTTTTTGTCAGATACACTTTCTGGAGTTTCATTCTATCGTTTAAACAAAATCATCATTTCCATCACACAACAAAACATGTTTTTTAGACAGAATTACTGACATATTGTTACAACTATGTTATTGAAGCTCATATGCCTTATTTTTATTGTCATTGTAACAT
>NW_018133229.1:0-776 GCF_001952655.1 Monopterus albus
AAAAAAAACAACTGTGGAATACTGGTGATGATGACCAGAACATGGCGGTACCCATCTTTGGTATGCTATTGCTTTTATCTGCTCAATCCATGTGCAACTGCTGCAAGATGAAAAACCTTATGAAATCTCTGTTTCCACTCCGGTCCAGTGGAGGTGAATGGTTTTAGTGGTGCCACTCACAAGTTTGGAAAAAGACAGTGAGAAGTAACAGCCATGTCTTTCAGGTGTCTTTTCAGAATAAGTGGTCCCCATTATTTTTAAAACAGACCACAGGCACAAACTGTCAAAGAGTTTTCATACAGTAGATGCTATTTTTTCAGCAGATAGTGTTAACTGTGATACTGTGATGTGTTTTTTACATGAACTGACCAGATTTAAACCACACACATAATAGTAATACTAATAATGTAATAACATGATTCATCCCTCTCTTTCTGCCCTTTGACTGGGAATGTGAAGACTAATACAAATTATTTTAAGGTGTTGGCTTTATTGACACTTTACAGAAACATTTGGCGGGGGGGGTCCCTTTGTTGCTGTTAGATGAGAAGTTACCATTTTCACATCAGTGTATTAAATATGGAGATGGAGCCAAGATGCTTTTAGCTTAGCTTATTTTAGCCTAATGTTCAGACTGGAAACTGTCTGGTTCTGAACAAAGTTTTTAAAAATGCCTCTAAAGTGTGCTAATTAACTAGATCTATTTCATTTGTTTAATTTCTACAAACAATAATGTGTTATATTCTGTAAGGACAGATAAACATAACTCGCTTTAA
>NW_018133230.1:0-776 GCF_001952655.1 Monopterus albus
AAACCAGGTCATTCCAAATGGTTCACTCACTTTTCCTGCCACTGTCTACTACTCACAGGTCAGCACAGCTCAGGTCTGTGTTCTATTCACTACACCCCCCATCTGCTTCGCACACACTGGCCATTTTCAACATTACAGGTAGATAACTGCTTTAATTACTGTTGTTAAGTTTAAATGAGTAATACATCCTGATAACTGTCTAACCATGACCTTCCCTGAGATTGTTATTGTTACAATAACAGCAGATTTTCTCCACAAGTGGAATTTGCCACCTGACTGTTCAACTTGGCTGCTGTCTGATTAAAGTACAACATGGTGTTTTTACAGCTGAGCACAGCTGCTTTAGAGGCAAACTGTTGTTTCACAAGCATCCTTACTTTGTGCTGGTAGGTGTGCGACAGTCCCTCGAGGGCCAGGCCCCGGCTCCTGCAGCTCCAGCTCCAGGTAGTTGAGCTGCTTCTTAGACGTGGGACTAACAGGAATATTCACGTATGTCACTCCCTCACTGTGTGGCCTCTCAGGAAGCGGTGCATCTGGGGGGAAAATGAACACTGCCCCTGTAAATGCAACAGAAAGACTGTTAATTAAACTGAGATGGTATTTTGTTCATTTGTGTCTATTCAAAAGGTGTGAATTCTTATTTTTAGCAACAGCAGACCTGCAGAAACCAGCAAATAATTTAACCTACTGACGAGACACTGATCACTTATGCTGCATCTCCATGCCAAATAATTCCACTGTCATCCAAAAAGGTATAGACCTGTTCTATAGCCACA
>NW_018133231.1:0-776 GCF_001952655.1 Monopterus albus
CAGTCAGATGGACAGACAGTGGGTCAGACAGATGGACAGTGGGTCAGTCTGACAGACGGACAGTCAGAAAGACAGTCAGTCAGACAGACAGAGTCAGTCAGTCAAATGGACAGACAGTGGGTCAGTCAGACAGACAGACAGTCAAACAGACAGAGACAGTGATTGTCTTCACCTGCAGAAACAGCCATCCCAGACAGCAGCAGTACAAACAGGCCTGCAACAGGAGACAGAGGTCACTGGAGGTCAGAGGTCAGACACACCTGCAGCAGGTGTTTGGCAGTACAGTACACAGTAGACTATGAGGAGCAGAGTGTTGCTGCAGTACTGCGGTCTCTGCTTCAGGAACTCTGTTGTGAAACTCGTGTCACTAAGAGAAAAGTTGCAGCTCTGTCCTGGTGACGCTGCTGCCAGGTTGAATTCATGTTGCAGCCATCGCACGTTTCCACTGAGTGCACAGTGAAATCATAGTAGAGCTGTGGTCTAGTGTTTTGTCTTTGTTACTGAACCAGTCTCAGAAGGTCACCTCAGTAACATCAGAACAGTTCTGTTGTCATTAGGTAACTAATCACAGTAATCGATTACTTGATGAACGTGATGAGTGATCTGATGATCAGCAGAAGCAGCTCTGGCTTCATCACTCACTGTGTTTCAGCTCAGACTCTGTGGGAGCTTCAGGTGTGTGTTTGTCTGAGGTGTGTGCTGAGCTGTGGTGAAGGATGGACTTACTGACGAACTGAAGGACCGCTGGGCGCTTCATGTTGTCTGATGACGACTGG
>NW_018133232.1:0-775 GCF_001952655.1 Monopterus albus
GTGCAGCCGGGCAAACCTGACAATATTCATTTAGGTAAAAGATAATATATTTCTGGGTAGGATGGCTGACAAAGAGCTGTCCCTGTGTCTAGATGGGCTCCATTCATTTGGCAGCATGTTTTCAATTCTGAACGCTGCTTTTGACCGATTCTCTCGTTTGACTTTGCACCACCTCAGTCAAACCGATACACCTTGCTCTAGGCAGTCTGGCTGTGACAGCACCAGGGCGGGTGGTCATGCTGTTGGACAAGAACACTTTTCAGTGCTGTATTGTCCTTCTAAAATCAGTAAAGGCTTTTGCTTGGTGCTCATTCAGTGGGCTACATTCCCACAGTAATATGTAACTGAGGTTATGGTGAAGAACCCTTAATAAAAGTTTGACAGTGATAATTGTGGAGTGTGTTGTAAGGTTTATACTGCTTTGTTTAAATTTATGTTTGGACTTCTCAGCTAAGTAATACATTACATTACTTTCAAGTAATTAAAGTACTTACATTATATTTTTAGCAGGGTAACTACTCATCCTTAACCTTTTACATTTTGAAAGTTCCCACCACTGCTTATATGGTTTCTTGTCAATCAGGTGATCAATACCATTCTGGAACAGACACCAGACACTGTCAGGTCTGCTCAGTGCGACCTGCCTCTCTTCTGTCTTTCTCTCTCCTGCTCACTCTTTTTGCAGGATCAGTGCCTCAGCTGTGTCACATTTTGTAAGTAGTGACTTGTGGGTTGATTGCGCACCGGCGGGTCGCATTACTGTAATCACCCTCCT
>NW_018133233.1:0-775 GCF_001952655.1 Monopterus albus
CTGCTGTCTGCTTAATTCCAGCTTTCTTCCCCTTCCTGGGTCCTATATTAGGGAAGATGGAATTTTCCCTTTTCCCTAAATCTGTGACAGACTTCTTTTATGCTGCACTGCAGAAGATCAAGTCTAATCGTGAGAACAGCAAGCAACCGGTATGGCTGTTGCTGTCTTTATATGGATAAATATTTGTATCAACAGATTCAGAAATATAATCCAGGCTGTTCATACTTTCAGAGTCGAGTGGATTTCCTTCAGCTGATGATTGACTCCCAGAAGCACAATGGAGTAGAACAGAATAAAGGTGATAAAACACATAGCTACACATCTACACACATGAAAGATGAGCTGTTCTCTTAGCTTCTTGCCATCTCCTCAGGTTTGAGTGATCATGAGATCCTTTCTCAAGCCATGATTTTCCTCTTTGCTGGATATGAAACAACCAGCAGCACTCTGTGTTTCATGGCTTACAATCTGGCAACAAACCCTCACGTCATGAAACGGCTGCAAGAGGAGGTTGACTCTACCTTCCCTAACAAGGTAAGTGTGGAGTGAGGAGAGTACAACGATCAAGGAAGCAGGGAGGTAACCAAGTAATTAATTTAAAGCTGTACTCTGACTCTCCCTGGGGAGTTTCTCCAGGACCATTTGCATTATCACACTGGACATATCGTGGCACCTAGCTCTGACAAACACGCTGACCTTGGATACCTTTTACCTTGTTATGGCTAATGTGTTAGCAAACCGTTGAAAAATTGCAACAGACGTGGACCAATATTAA
>NW_018133234.1:0-775 GCF_001952655.1 Monopterus albus
CTTGTTGCTATAGGATACACATGTGACAGTGTTTAACAGCCTTCGTGCAGAAAATCCACCTACACAATTATTAAAAATTAAAAATATTTCCCTGCGCCCTCAATAATCATTTAACAGTTAGCAGTGATTGTCTTATAAATATTTAGACATTCAGGAATGTGCTCCGCTGGGAGGAATCTCCCCCTGCTACTTCCACCTCACAACAAGCCAGTCTTCCCACTGGAGCAAAAAATCCTAATACTTTAGGAGACAACCATCAACATTTGTGGTTATCCACTTATTAACATGGATTTTACGTCTCTGATAGTCATCCATTTCTGTAACTAGGGCACTTATTGTTCTATCCCTCAAATGAAAACATGTGCTTGCAACTTTAAAATGTGGCATAAACAAAACCAGCACATTTCAAAATACAAGTGTTATCTTACCTTTACTCTAATCATTCAATTTTTAGATCAGGAATTTACAGTCCACACAAATCAACAAAATTTTGTAAAATCCAATATGCAGGAATTCTGTACAAAGGGCTCCTGCTCACCTTTTATTATTGTTTGCCGGCAAGTGTTGATCTGTGCAGTCCGTTCACTCCTGACTGGAATCCAGCTCAGATTTCAGCCAATTCCGAAGGTCACGGCACCAAGTTGTTATACCCCAGTTCTTTTATTGGACAGATCTGAGTAAGGAAGGAGTCCGTCTTTCTTGATTTTAGCGCTGGTTTATTTAAACAAATATATGAATAAAGATTAAAGAACACAATCCGGGTGGATCCCTCCTT
>NW_018133235.1:0-775 GCF_001952655.1 Monopterus albus
AACACTAAGCTGTGTTCTTCATATATAGAATGTAAATGATGATTATAATGCACATTTCACAGAAGACTGCCAATGTGCAAAATGTCCAGTCCAATCGAACAAATCGTCAAAAGCCATTTTCTAGGCAGCAAAATCATAAGACTAACAAGGTTAAATGCGCTAATAATGTTGAATGCAGGGTAAATATAAAACTTGCAATTACAAAACAAGAGCACTCACCTGCGTTAGTTGGCTGCCGTTAAACCTCTGAGCTCTGTGCTTGTGTGAGGACTGGCACAACTGGTTTAGGTTCCAGTTTCCTTGTAAATGAAGCGGTGGAGTTTGTTACAGTGTCATATACCTAGGTGGTAAGGAGGCTAAAAAGAGGAGTATACATATAAAAATAAAAACAGCTATACATGCTATTAAACCATCATGTTGAGGATTTTGTCTGATTTGTGGAATGTTAGTACCAGAGCCTGACTGCGTGGTGAATCTCACTGCAGACTCATTTCTGTAGTTTGTTGGGGGAGAGTAGTTCCTTATCTGAAGCACCATGGTTTAAACAGTATGTACAGTAGGAGCATTGCTCTCCCTGATTTGTTGTCATCTACCTAGGTGGTAAGGAGGTTATAAAGCCAAGAATAAATACACACAAACACAAAAAAAATAACAGTTATCATTGTGAAATTATCAACTTGAAGATTTTGTATGTTTTGTGGACCGTTAAAGCAAAAGTCAATGATTAAGAGAAGCAAATCTCCAAGAGTCTTTATTTCTCTCTGGAGCACAATAA
>NW_018133236.1:0-775 GCF_001952655.1 Monopterus albus
TACCCAAAATTCAACAGGGTGTGACAAGAAATTCACATTCTCTGTAGGCTTGGTCCAGTTAGGACTTGGAGCGATCACTTTGTCTTTGGTAGTGGCTGTGTGACTACATTGCAGGTGAATGTCACTCACTGTACTGCAGCTACAACATAAAGGCCGCCACCACAGTTCATCAATGAAAGATGTTATCAGTACGCCACTAGAGGACTTTGCTTTTTTGCCTCTGTGGTTGAGGTTGATAAGGGCCCTTGTTGTGATGCCATGTGTACTAATATGGTAATTATCCTTCATTGTCTGCATGCTGTATGCTCCAGTATGTTGAGACTGACCCAGTGACTCCAGGATTTAGATTGCATGGATGGACAGAAGACACACATGTACCCACACTGACAGGAGGCAGTATAGTGCTAATATGTTCGCTGTTTTCATTCATCTCCTCCACTTGAACATTAGTTTCTCTTCCCTACCTGTTTATGTCCCTTAGGGGCCTGTATATTTGTCTGTAAGTCTGTTTGACCCAGTTCCTGCACTGGCTGAGAGGGAAACGATGACACTGAGAGATTTTCCTGCCATTATGTGGAATAAGCAACTCCAGGTGGTTATTTTGTTGTCATGGCCTGTGTTAGTCCTTTCCTTGTTTTCTCATACTGCCTTCTTTTCACTGCAAGCCACCAGCTTGATTTAATAGGTCAGCCCATTAACACACATAGAAGGTTCTCAAGGAACTGTTGACGTATTTAAGGGAAGACTTGGGTACATCATTGACTTCCCCCAGAGT
>NW_018133237.1:0-775 GCF_001952655.1 Monopterus albus
CTTTCAAAGAACTTGCTCTGCTAGACACCATCTTAATTTTCGACCCGAAGGTCCCCTTCAAAGGGGACCTTCCTCTGGCTGTGTCGTATTCCATCTTTATTTACTCTTCAAAAACAAAACATCGAATGGTATTTACACCTCCTGTCAAATCTCACAAGTGTTCCCTTTCGTTTGACACCAAGAGTAACCAAATACACCGTGTGGTTGCGGAGATATACACATTTTATTTTGGGGAGGCGCCGTTGATTTAAATCCCCCAAACATGCTTCGGGCTTATAGGGTTGCCTTTTTTTCCAAACACATTGGACTTTTCTAATCAAGCGTGACCAGAAAAAGGATTATATCAGAACGGAACCATGTCAAGGTAAGCTTATATCAATGTATTTTGAATGAGGCAGTGGCTCACTTAGCCCATAGCATTACAATAGGCTGCTAACGGCTAAAAAAAGAAAAAAGATTATTAAAAGTAAAGCTCATGATAATTCATGTGAACTGTTTAGCTCAGGTTACACTGTGTTTATACTCAGGCAGGGGAGCTCTGAATGATTTTTGAATGGTCTCAATTGCTTTTATAAGCAAGTCGGGGCTAATTAGCTGCGTTAGCTTGCGCAGTACAGCACAAAGGAGTTGGGTGGTACTAACAGCTAGCTGAGTAGACACAAAGCTCTTTATTTAAAATAAAGCTCATAATTCATGTCAACTCTTTAGTTAAGGTAACATAGCATTTATACAGAGGCATGTAAATGCAGAATAATTTCTGAAAGTTTGATTAGGT
>NW_018133238.1:0-199 GCF_001952655.1 Monopterus albus
CTATGCAAGGGATAGGACACAACATTGAACAGACTGACAAAATCACTGCCTTCAAAATTGAGGTTGTGAATAAATGGCGTGACTAAAGACAGACCTGAAATGTTTCTTGTTATGGTTAAGCCTGGTGTGAACCCCAGATACAGACACAGAAACAAAAGGAGTGGGAACTAAAGATAGCAGATTAAAGAATAAAACGTAG
>NW_018133238.1:691-775 GCF_001952655.1 Monopterus albus
AGACAGGGTCAGAGAGGCCAGATTGAGATGGTTTGGACATGTGCAGAGAAGGTATATTTGTTATATTGGTAGAAGGATGTTGGA
>NW_018133239.1:0-775 GCF_001952655.1 Monopterus albus
CAACACAGGAACACAAACTGAACAGAACCACCAAAACCCACCAACAGTAAACAATATATATCCGGCCAAGTGGGAATTATGGAGGATCCTGCCAAGTTCTTCCCCCTTGGGCATTCTGTGGAACCCCGCCGAGTGTCTCTCTGCCCCTAACACTACCCAGCCCCCACCTGGCTGGTTAACTGTCCTCAGTAACCACAGTTATAACAAAGTCCCTTATGTATTGTGGGCAGCCTTCACTGGTGCTAAGGTTGCTCTGATGACTCCCTGGGCAGCTGGTGGAGAGGGGGCTGGAGCTTGTGGCCAGCTCCCATTGTCCGACTTTACCCCCTCAGGTGACACCAAGGAACGGTATGGTGCAAGTCTGTCCCTGTGGAGCAGTGCCTAGTTATACTTACCACCTGATACACCACATCTGACAATCTTTTCAGCACAGTACAAGGTCCAACCCACTGGCTTACTGACTGTGGAGAAAGCCATTCTTTTGTCCAGGGTTGTGCACCCACACCAATATGCCTTAGGCAAAGTTCTCTCTTGTGCTGCAAACATTATGGCATCTGGCAAGGCCCCGTGGCCATTGGTGCCCCCAAGTGATCCTGCTACAGGGGAGCATTTGATTACTGGGTCAGCCCCCTCTGGGCTGCATGGGAGTCTCCACCTTTGCCGGCGGGGGAAATGGCCTGTAGGGCTGCTGCCTGTATGTGATGGTGTCCCGGTCCTCAGCACACCAGTCAGGCTTGCGCTTCTTCCCTCAGGCAGGAGGGAGTCACACCATCTG
>NW_018133240.1:0-774 GCF_001952655.1 Monopterus albus
ACAGTAACTTTATCATCACCTGTAGACTTGCTGTGTGGCACTGGAGCAGTTGACCCGATACAGTTGTATTATTAGTGATTAAAATTTCAGGCTGACTAGCCTCACTAAAACACCCATGATCTGAATCCTGCTGGATCTGACCAGGGACCTCATCTCTCTCTCTCTCGGCCCCCTCGGGCTCCAGTTCGTGAATGTGGTTTCTTCTAACATCACATACTCTGGGTCTGAATCCGGGTCTTCTGTTGCATCGTCAGCAGTGGACAGGTTGCTCTCAGTGGGGACCCTATGTTTTGTCTTTCTGGGTGTGGGGATGGGACTGACACAAGGTCTAAGGTTGGCCCTATGGACCCTCTTAACAGGACCACCCTCCACTGGCTCTACTGCATGGGTGCTGCCCTGAACCTCAACAACCTGTTAAATAGCAGGACCCCAGACATCCTGTATTTTGTTTCGACCTTGTGGCCAGTGACGTAGGTAAACCAGCTGACCTATCTCTACCGGGGGACAGTATACCCGTTCTTGTTCATTTTCCCGTCTCCCTGCAGCTTTCTTTTCTGCAAACTGCCTTGCTCTGTCATGTGCCTCTCTTAAACGTTCCTGGTGTACAACCAGCCAGCTCTGTTTCCTATCCAGCACTTGTTCCTGACCCAGCAACGCGTCTAACATCTGTCAGTGTGTTCCGAACAGAAGGTAGTATGGTGAGTGTCCCGTGGTGGAATGAGGTGTCACATTATAGGCATACACTAGCTCAGGTAAAAACTCGGGCCAACGGCG
>NW_018133241.1:0-774 GCF_001952655.1 Monopterus albus
GCTCACTTTGTACCTGAGTATTAAACAGATACACAACTTTTAGAGCTTGTGATCCAATAATCACACATTAATTTTCAGTAAAGAGTGACATTACTATCCACTTAATGGGCTTTATTAATAAATCTGAGAAGTATACACATAATTGCAATATTTATATAGTTGCAAAACATTATGTGCCTCAATCAGTTTTTGGCACAATACCCCGTCTGTAACAATGTCAAGCTGTACATATCCTATCATACAGTATGTAAAGTGAGTAAGAAGCAATCCTTACGACAAAATATAGATTACTTTTCAATAAAATTCCTTGGCTTTTATTTGGGTTTGTGTTATGTGTTACTACATTCATAAGCAAATAATTCCCACAAGATTGCACACAATTTCAACTAGTTTCCATTCAGCTGACCTGAAGTCATACTGTCGCTCTTTAAGGTGCAACTGCAGTTTTGTCACGGCTGAGCTTCACTGACTTACCCATAAATATAAATGTGAACCATTGCTTTGTCCAATGGGAGTGAGGTCATCAGTCCAGCAGTGGTCACTCATTCAGCCACTATTTCAACACTCTTGAAAGGCAATCTGGTCAGGCAAACAGAGCAGGATCCTCATTGTACGTTGCTAGGTGACAATCCAGCGGGGCAGGTGGTCGTTAAGAGTGGGGTTCAGGATGGGGCCCCGGAGATGCAGCACCATCCCCACCTCCTGCAGGGGCAACCACACTGCAGTCAGAGCTCACTGCTGAGAAGAGAAGGAAGGACAGTGAGGACGCCGTCA
>NW_018133242.1:0-774 GCF_001952655.1 Monopterus albus
TAAGCATTACTTCCAGTGTTAATGTTCAGACTTGGGGTATTATTTTAGCACCATTAATACCAGTTTCACCTTTCCTTATTTATATTTGGATAAACTCGATAAACCGTCCTTTTAAAGGGTGTCCACTTGCACTGAGTCTACCTGGAGTTTTGGTTTTTACACACATAGCTATAAGTGTTGCACTTTTGATTAATATGGTCTTGATAACAAAGCTGATTCTTATGGTTGGTTTAATTCCAACTGTCTTTAGTGTACTGACAGTTGTTAAGCCATATGACTCTGAAGTAATGATCAACATCAGTAGCACAGGCGCAATAACTGTGCTACTGATGTTGATCATAACTGATGTATTTAATATTGCAGGGCATCCCATAGTTTCCTTACAGTCCACAAACACAAGCAGTGTTGTAGTAGAGGAACTTTTTGTTGGTGTTTTCACTTCTCATCTACTGGTTGTTGCCATAGGTATTTCGTTATTTGTGTACTTGCAAACTGGTGGAGCAGATGAAATCAGTCTCAGCGCTGTAGCCTCTGGTGGAACAGTCTTAGGGGTTATAAAGTCGGCTCTACCTGTTCTGGGTCCAGGTCCCACTATAGGAGCCCTGATGGGAGTGTCAGGGGCAGTAGGTGTAGCTCTTTTAGCAGCAGGGGCAGCAACAGATCACTATAGAGAAATAGTAGCCCACTCTGGATTGATAGGAAGGTTGGGGGTGACAGCGGGGGCAGCTGTAGGAGCTTTTATATCTTCACGTGCCTACAGTGGGCTGTCAGGGA
>NW_018133243.1:0-774 GCF_001952655.1 Monopterus albus
ATTCACCTACTCGTATTACAGATCCACCATCAGAGTGAGGTAAATAAGCCTGTCGCAAGAAAACTTTAAAAAAACATTTAAAACAGCAAAACTGTTTACCTGAAATGTCAATGATGTCCACATGGGGGAAACTTGCACTGCAACAAAACCTGTGAGGTGTAGTTTGTTTTAGTGCAGCTTTAACCTGGAGGACAGAACCGGCTGATACGTCCGACATTTAGCTAACAGGGAGACTTCTTCCAAATTTTAAATGGAGCATGTAGCCAGCAACAAGCTCTAAACGAACAACATTCACATAAGTCATGAATGTGGGGTCCACCTATACCTCCCCAACCCCACATTACATCCGCACACATGCAGGAAAACGCTAAATAGGAAATACTGCATTTTAAAGCATACTGTGAAACTTTTAATATGAACATATCCCTTTATAAATATAGCACATTCTAAACTGAAATTAGTTTAACTATGCAATCTTAAGTGAAAATGCAGGAAAAAGGGTCAAGATGAAGCTGTGGTCTGTGAAGGACCTTTTGTCAGAATAGTAGTTTTCAGATGAAAACCAGAACTAAGAATATCGTAACGGTGCCACTTCTGAGCTGCCATTCAAACAAACGACATTCATACCAGCACAGTACAGCACAGCTTTAGGCACATCCAAGTGTGTGATAGGAACCTATGCACAAATTACCGTGCACCTCATCACAGATGCATTTAGAGCTGCAAACTGGAGGCAAGTTCCGTTGTACAGTCAAGGCTCTCTTTCACACATCA
>NW_018133244.1:0-774 GCF_001952655.1 Monopterus albus
TTGAATAAGAAAGAGGATGGCTTCAATTGACCATCAGCACACATCTGGACTGGGTTATGATTGTGCAACACGAGCACACAATCCAACACACACACGCGAACAACAAAGAACAAAAACATGCTCGGTATAAATTTATTCTGAACGACTGCATATGGCAACAGGTTAATTTGGATCATTCCAAAAGAGACACCCGTTTAGAGCATGCTGCCCATCCAGGCCATGTTTTAGGGGACCTGAGTTCGATCGGTGTCGCTCTCTTTGACGTCCTGCTGGAGTTTGTCACGTGGACAGTGTGACATCCTGGCTGGATGCATGTATTTATGGAGTTATTTGTGCCTCAGGTCTGTGTGCATGAGACATTTTGAGCACAGAAAGATTATCAGCAGATACAAATTATATTTTGTAGGAAAATTATCAGAGCAAAGAGCAGGTGCAGCCACCACTCAGATTAAAACAAAGCTGAGTATGCAAACTAAGGAGGCCACGGAGCAGGAACGTGGAGGTGGTGAGTGAGCTAAACTCACGTTGTGCCGTTATTTGAATAAGAGCAAACAATTACTGTGGTGAGCAAAGAAATGATTTGTTTGCTCAGCAAGTAACAACTGATCAAATCGATTAGAAAGCCGTTTAATTTCTATTATTTCAGTTCAGTTAAATGCGGACATCAGAATCAGGCAAATGTATGACCATATGAAAATTCAGACGTCAGCACAGACCACTTACTGTGTAATTCTCATTCAAAATAGCTAATTTCACTAGAAGGTGACTGAAAGA
>NW_018133245.1:0-774 GCF_001952655.1 Monopterus albus
AAACAGTCCAAGTCCAGAAATTCAACCTTATGACTTTAACTCTAATCAAAATAACCTCACATTGCAAAGTGTTCGCTCTAAAACTCAACTCTTACAACCCTCATTAATGACACTGATAAGATGTCAAGGCCCTTGTGCAGCTGTTTAATTGCCCTACATGATACTTTGCCTCATGTGGTAGTTTAGAACTGAGCTGTACTTCTGACCCACGTGTGCTTAAAATACAGCATTGCTCCCATTAACATGTTTGTGGTGGGAAAGGTCCTTCTGGAGAGGCACTATTATTATTGCCATTATTATACTTCATCAAAATCCAAAGGCCAAACTGGAGATGTTGTTTCACCCATTCAGGGACAGAGAATCGCCATGGCGTGGGCCAAAAGGAGGTTAACAAAGACAGGAAGATTAAATAATACATTCATCACATTCTGAGGGGCCGGGGGCCAAGTTCATGTCAAATCCATAACAAGCAAAGTATCCTCAGCCCAGCTCGTTTCCCCACACACACGTCACACTCTGCTGGAAATCTGCGTAGAGGATGTATTGATCTTACTGGTACTTCCTTTCTCACAAGCTCACAAACAGAGCTGCTGTATCACAGGCATCACCGCAGAACAACCGCCCCCACCTCCCAGCCCCATAAAACAAAATAATAAACTCGCCACTTGGCCAAAATATCCAACTACCTTTGTGTGTGTGCGCCCTTGTGTGCATGCAGCCTGTGCTAATGCGCTGTTATTTGCTTCCTTTCACTTCAGTAGATGAAAATATCCT
>NW_018133246.1:0-168 GCF_001952655.1 Monopterus albus
CACATCATTTTTCAGAAGTTGCCTTAATGGGGCATCTACCTCACTGCGATTTGGTATGAACATCGACAAATAGGTCACAAATCATAGGACGCAGCGGACACCATCCTTGTCTACTGGTGGAGACATGTTATGGACGGCTTCCACCGTTGACGGATGTGGCTTAAGGCC
>NW_018133246.1:614-774 GCF_001952655.1 Monopterus albus
CCAGGTCACTTGGGTCTATGCATATTCTTATCTTTCCATTGCGTACTGCAGCTACCATGGAACTCACCCACACAGTAGGTTGATCAACTTTGGTGATAAAACCATCTTTTTCCATTTCATGCAGCTTTTCCGACGGACAGGATGAACCACGCCCTTTGCA
>NW_018133247.1:0-774 GCF_001952655.1 Monopterus albus
ATTGTTTTGTGCAGCATTATGTCTGACTGGATCAGAGTTCTGGTTAGCTAAAAACGAGTTGCTCAATAACGCAGCCTTTGAAGCCCCATGGAACGTTGTACAGCCGAGATGCTTGTGTTTAGAATACAAACATATTGCTGTACACAAGTCTTAAATATCCCAGCTATCCCTGGCATGGGATAGCCAGGTATGACCACCTGCTGCTACATGTGCAAACATATATAGATGGTATAATCCTGACCTCATGTTAAGCAAAATCACTAACCCAGAGGGATGATCTTCTGTTTCTTGTACCAGTGGCCGTTCAGAATGACACTGCCGTACACCAGCACATCGTTGAAGAGGAAGAAGGCCTTCGGCTGACGCTTCTTGCGACCTTGCTTATACAGACGGCCCTCTCCCACCAGAACCCGGCCCAGCTTGGACAGGGGCCTTCCCGATGGGCCGAATGAGTTCTCCACGGCCTGGATACGCTCACGGTTCTCCCTCTCAAATGTCAGCTGGTTTATCCTGGTGGCCTGATAACTGTGGCAATAACAAGGTGCCAGATGCAGCTGCAGTATTTGAAGTGACTGGTGACGTAATGGAGCTTTCCCAGTTTAGACTGGAAGACAAACCTGTTCTACAAGAACTGACAAAAAGGGGGGAGGTGCGTGCTGCACGCTGAGCTATATTCATCTTATATTAGTAACTGAATTTATTTAACAGATGCAGTTACTGGTTGAATGTCCAGAGTAGGAATGTACAGACAAAGCATCAGTTGATCAGCATATA
>NW_018133248.1:0-774 GCF_001952655.1 Monopterus albus
AGGAACTACAAAAATCTGTCAGAAACAGAAAACACTGCAAAGGTGGAGAGAAACAAATGAATGCATCAATGTCTAAAATCAAAAGTCAAAAGCAAGCAAATGTAACACCCCAAATTTGTACATCCCCCTGAAATGTCTCAGAAACAACAGCCATGTGTGTTAGCATGCTAAAACGCTAATCAGCATTGAATACAGGCTGTTCTAACCAAAACTGAAGGTTACAGTACATCATTCTGCTGGATTCTAAGTGTCTGCTTCATACAACTGGACTCACCTGCGGTCTTCTGTTTCTTCAGGGTTGGCTGGCTGGAGGAGGGCCCCTGCAGTCCAGATGTCACAACAACCTGAGCTGTGGGCACAGAGATGATGGTCGGAGTGCCCTGTGTTGCAACAGCAGCAGTGGCTTTCTTAATC
Organism: Monopterus albus; assembly: GCF_001952655.1. Taxonomy (NCBI): domain Eukaryota; kingdom Metazoa; phylum Chordata; class Actinopteri; order Synbranchiformes; family Synbranchidae; genus Monopterus; species Monopterus albus. The sequence continues at coordinate 415 of NW_018133248.1, forward strand.
ATCTTTTTAGGCCCTTCAGAGCAGGTGAGCAGAGTACCTTCTTCGTACAGCTTCCTTTTTACTGTACTCTTCATCTGACCACTGTAGGGAAGATGAAAGCTAGAATGACTTTATTATACCAGATTAAGAGAGTTCACGTGGGTTAGGATCCTCTGTGCATTTATCAACATGTTGACTGGGTTGATCTAATAGTCGCCAAAGCTAAACCAGGCTATACACATACATACGCTGACAGACTTATCTGTGTAGCATGCACAGACATGATCTAATCTTACACAAGGTAAGAACAACTGCATCCTCAGCAATAGTGACTGGTTGTAACTGTAACACTACATACACCGATCAGCCGTAACCTTATGA
>NW_018133249.1:0-255 GCF_001952655.1 Monopterus albus
TCCACTCTAATTCATCCCAAAGGTGTTTATCGGGTTGAGATCAGGACTCTGTGCAGGCCAGGTTCTCCCACACCAAACTAACTCATCTATGTCTTTATGGACCTTGCTTAGTGCACTGGTGCGCAGTCATGTTGGAACAGGGAGGGGCCAACAATTTCATGCTCCCACAAAGTTGGGAGCATGAAATTGTCCAAAATGTCTTGGTATGCTGAGGCATTAAGAGTTCCTTTCACTGGAACTAAGGGGCCAAGCCCA
>NW_018133249.1:450-774 GCF_001952655.1 Monopterus albus
CCCTGCATCCAACGCTTTGCATTGCACTTGGTGATGTAAGGCTTGGATGCAGCTGCTCGACCATGGAACCCCATTCTATGAAGCTCTCTATGCACTGTTCTTGAGCTAATCTGAAGGCCACATGAAGTTTGGAGGTCTGTAGCTATTGACTATTGACAGAAAGTTGGCCACCTCTGTGCACTATGTGTCTCAGCATCCACTGACTCCGCTCTGTGATTTTACGTGGCCTACCACTTTGTGGCTGAGTTGCTGTCATTCCCAATTGCTTCCACTTTGTTATAATACTACTAACAGGTAACTGTGGAATATTTAGTAGTGAGAAAA
>NW_018133250.1:0-774 GCF_001952655.1 Monopterus albus
TGCTTGTTTTTTGGCTATACTTGATGAGATAAGTGGGGATTGAACACATCTCTGGTGATGCCACATGCTAGCATTAACATCTAACAGATCTTCTCTGTGGCATAATGGTGTCAAATGTACACCTGTCCATCTAACATTATTTAAGGTTATGTGCTGCCTTACATGTCGGTTGTGAAAGCCCGGAGCTTGGATCTGGGTATCAGACAGTCAGAGTCAGTCAGTACTATAGATAAAGGAGAGGCAATTTTATTACAGTGCACTTTACTGCTAAGAAACACTAATCCTCCAAAACCAGAAACACTGACAGCTCTGCTGTGTGTTTTTTCAATCTATCTCTAATCTGAGGATTTAGAGACGTAGGAAAGACTAATGCAAAATCTGAAAGCTGTTGTTTGTTGATTGCCTACTATGTAATTAAGAAATGTCATTAGGAGAACAATTATGAAGAGATAAAAATTGCACAAAGTGGCAATATAATGAGGAAAACTGAAACCTGACAGACTGTCACAGAAAAACAAAATGTGATTGTGCCTCAGGATCTCGAACTGGGATTTAGGACTGAGGTGGAATATACTGGAAAGTCCACTATCCATCCACTAGAGGCTGAGTTGAGCTATAATGTACATACAATTTTCAGACTGGGATGAGCTAAAGTTTGACACCAACCCTTTTACACAACATTTCTGATACCCTCCTCCACATTTTTACAAAGATAAACCTTGAAACCTTTGTGTCTCTCAAATTTATAACTGAGGCACCTTTTTTTTTTTTTTT
>NW_018133251.1:0-773 GCF_001952655.1 Monopterus albus
TGTGTGTGTGTGTGTAACTTTAACTTTAGTTACCATTCAGATTGGACTGGCATAATGTCTGATCATGGATGGATCACTGATCGGGCCTACTGGCACAGGTTATTGAGCTCATTTAAAAGGCCCACAGTGATGGCATTGAGATGCACGATGACAATACAAAGACACAAAATGGTGATTAAAAGGCACAAAATCATCACAAAGCGACACACCATATATCTTTTAGTCTGGAGGTCCTATGTACGAGGAGTGCGGGCCTTTTAAAGGTGGCGGAAACATATTTATGAGACGCCTGTGTCGAATTCATTGTGTTATGTGCAAAGTACAAGAAAAGACACAGTACATCTTATTAAGCAGTACTTTTATTTACTAGGTAAAACCAATAAATTGTGCTTCCTTTACACTATCTGTCCTGCCTCCTGTTTTATTCTGAAGGTCCATGGGGGAAGTTTTTACCGTCATGTAAAGATAGCTTCACATTTTTTCATGTCTCTGTAACAATAGTCAGGTGTCCATATGAACACTGACACGGTGTTTGCTTGCCGTTATCATTCCCCCGTTCATATTGGCCATTATTTCACTTCCAGTTTAGTGCATTAGGAAGTTAATCAGAAGTTCATATTTAGCACTGAATTCCCTCTTTGTGTTCACCAGGCAGTGTTTCTGTGCTGAGCTGCAGTGAATAGACTAACAAAAAGGGAATTTTACATGACTGTATCACTGGAAGACTGATTAGTCTGGCTCAGACTGCTGAAGCTTGATTTATGGTTCTGTGT
>NW_018133252.1:0-773 GCF_001952655.1 Monopterus albus
GAACAATATGAACCAGATGTAGGGATGAAATCTTGCTTTATAATGTTACATTAGTAATTTAGATTCAAAATGGCATGGCTGGTGTAAACGGTTTGGAATATCTATGACACATTTGATCAAAATAAGACAAAATTGTTTGTCTAATAAAATGAAAAGAGGGCCAAACTGGATCATGACAGATGAACAAATGTAGGCAACAGTCTAATAATAATGTATGAATGATTTAGTGGGGCAAACATCACCCAGTGGCACATGTGCTATATAGAGTCGTCCTTCTGGCTCTGGCCTTATGTTCTTTACAGTGAGTTCAGGCTCTTCAAGGAAAATATATGGCTGTAGAAATGTTGCAGAGCACTGGGACGATGATGTGCATAACATTTGTTGTAAGGTTTTCACAATATAAGGGCATTTAAAAAGAGGGGAATTCATAGAGTTTCACAGTGCTTGAAAACATTACAGTGTGTATCTGCAGGAGCAATCAATTTTGCATGAACACACTCCATTTTATCAAAGACAACCAGCTGTAGGAGAAACCAAACATATCTTTATCTTTATTATAAATGATTACACATAAAACAGTCACTGTCAAAAAACATAAAGATGAAAAATGCAATTTCACACTCACGCGTATATTTGCTTAATAAAGTATATGCTGTAGTACCATTAGGTCAACGGTTAGGTAGACTCTGAAATGCTTAACCCTGACCATATTTGTTATGGTAGCCCAGGGAGTGCCCAAAGTGCTCCATCTGTCCATCCATTATCTATACTGC
>NW_018133253.1:0-773 GCF_001952655.1 Monopterus albus
GTCCACTGCAACAGCTGCTGGAAAAAACATGAAAAAGTAAAAGGAGAATTGAACTTTTGTTGCTCCTTGGAGTTTGGTAAATTAATCTTACATAAGATGTTTTACTTATCAATTTGTAAGTAATTATGTTCCAGTCAATAACTTGATGCCTGATTTTTTGTCAGTACAGTATAGCCAAATTAGACTAACTTTAGTTAAGCTGGCTACAATGTTGGATTCAGTTCAGTATAACACTAGGCTATATGACCAGTTATCACGAAACAATGATCTACCCACAGCTGTGATAGTTTCAAAATAAGTCACAATTTAGTAAAATAATAAAGATAATAAAGATGTTTTGCTCTTTCTTGTACAATGTGTGATTCACACCAAAGTTCACTCTTGTATTTTAATACATTTTGTTGTTGAATTTCTCATTACCACAATGTCCACATTCATTTTAATGGATCTCTGATTGGGTTTAGATTGAATAAACTCAAATTTTAACTAAAACATATAAATTGTTTACTATATCTTGTGGTAAAGTAAATCATGGTGCATAATACAGTGTAATTTTCAAATGATCTTTTGTGGGAGAACGTGGTGTTCGTAAATGTAATTCTCATCTTCCAACATTTTTCACAATCCTATGAAGACTACAGTCATTTTTAAAGTTTAATTCTCCCACGATGCAACACAAGGAGAAGCTACAAGATGGACACCAGGTACGTTGTCTCTTCAGTTTTTCACACTTTAAAATGAGTCCCTCTTCAACCCCTGTACACAACAATTCT
>NW_018133254.1:0-773 GCF_001952655.1 Monopterus albus
ATTCAAATGAATGGGAAAGATCTACTTGTGCATACTTTCAGCTATCAAAACATTTAGGTGTCAAATCGTTCAGCATTTTCAGGGCGATCTTTTAGCAGTCAGCATCCATACGCATATTTTTCAGAAAATGCAATTCTCTAGTTTCTACCTGTTATCACTGAATAAATCAGCACTTTTTTGAAGTTACTCGGACTGCTTCGTCTCTCACAGTTAACGGTGAAAAGAACTGGGTCTCCAACAACAGATAAGATCACACCAATAAACAGTATCAAAACGCCAACGAGAATAAATGAGTTTTCAAAAGGGACTTATAGCCCGGCAAAGAAGAGGCTTGTCTAATGGGCAGTGGTAAATCATTCCATAATTTGGGAGCAGCAGCTGCAAAGGAACAATCGCTTCTAAGCTTGCGCTTTGTTCTGGGCCAGGGGTCGGCAACCCGCAGCTCCGCAGCCGCATGCAGCTCTTCAGCCTCCTTGTTGTGGGTCCCTTCGGCGAGACGTGCTGAAACGCTTCGCTGCTTGTCTGGAACATGTGAAAACCTTCTTGGAAAGCAAAGGCCTCAGCTATCCCGAACTGGGAGACCTCGATTGGCTGGAAAAATTTTATTTCATGGTGGATATGACAAGTCACTTAAGCGCGCTGAATAAAAGTCTGGAAAAGGGAAGCACAGCCTAGCAGTTGCTGGAGAATGTTCTGGCTTTTGAGCGCAAGATGACAGCGTTTGCCAGAGATGTACAGAAAGGTAGGCTCTCTCTCTTCCCCTCCCTGAGAGA
>NW_018133255.1:0-773 GCF_001952655.1 Monopterus albus
AAACCCAGAACCTTCTTGCTGGGAGGCTAACCGCCGCTTCGCCATGCTGCCTTGTAAGAAAACTTTTTAAAATTTTATAAAATAATAGTAAAAAAAGGAACATACTTGAATTTGTTCAGATATTTGTGCTAATGCACGTGCAGGTGTAAAATCACCCGATCATTACATCAGCACATTTTTAGATTGACCTTTGGCCTCTCCCCCCACTGGGTCCACCCCAGAAGAAATTTAATTATTAACCTTTTGCTAATTTGCACCAGTAACGTCTCTTGCTTCTCTCACTACAGCTCCATTACACACATGTAGTTCATGCTTCCTGTTTCTAGACAAAATGCTGCCACAGTCGATTTGCAGTATTTTGTATAAACCAGGTGTCTGTTTGTGTGTCTGCCTGAGCACCAGTGTGGTTCATTAGTATGAAGACAAACATCATGTCACTGCAGAGGAAGGCAGTGTGAGGACACAGCAGCGTCTGTGCTGGAGCTCAGTCCCATTCTGCCTACATGTACCAGCATGTATTGTGAGACTGTTAGCAGCAACCTCTGAGAGCAGGCCAGCTGAGGGAGTTAGCGTGCTTAGCTGTGTCTGAATGCATGACTGAGAGTTGCAACTGTGGCTGTTTGACTGTGTTTTCAAAGACCTGGCCCAATGACAGCACAGACACACAGCTGTGGTGTTTTGGTCGTCGATGGTGTGAAGGCCCCTCAGCCGAGGCCTTTGACAGAGAACCAGCAGCGTGTGGTGGCCTCAGAGCCTTCGACAGACAAACAGAC
>NW_018133256.1:0-773 GCF_001952655.1 Monopterus albus
TTTTTTTTTTTCTTGTTTGTGGTGTTTGAATATCCATTAACACCCCCCCACCCCCCGAATTTATTTTAGGTTTTCTTTTTGGCTTTTGTACTGAAATTTGAGTTACTGTAGGTGGTACTAGTCTCTCTGATCCATGGTGGCCATGACAGCTCAGGTTCACTGCAGTTATGCTAAAATAAAATGGCACTTGTGAAGTGGAGGGTTTTTCTTCAATGGCTTTTAACTCAAAATGGACATAGTCTGTATCTGTACGGGCTCATCACATATTTAACTAGACATTCACATGAAAGCTACACTTATCTCGTTATTTTGCTTTTTGATGTCGTTACAATCCCTTTCATAGTGCTCAAAACTCCACTCTGCAACGAGACATCTGTGCTGTGTCGTCGCTCAGCAGCCTGCCTCTCACAAGCCCTGTTGTGTGATGGTAACGAGGATTGCCCTGATGGAGAGGATGAAGAGTTTTGTGTTGCATGTCCATCTATAGGTAAACCAGTTTGTAGAAGCTCTAAAACCTCCATGTGAGTAATAAATACAACCCTGTTTCCAACAAAGTTTGGAACAGAACTGTTGCCCATCTGAAATCCTATAGCAAGCAAGAATGGAAAAGCATTTTGCTTTCAAAACTAAAGCAACTGATCAAAGTTCCCAAATGCTTGCAGGGTGGTGTTAAAAGATGAGATGAATATACAATAACTTTTGTGAAATGTGTTCATATCATGGAATTTTTAAAGGCACGTTTTGCGAATACCAATGCTGAAAATTCAAAACTT
>NW_018133257.1:0-773 GCF_001952655.1 Monopterus albus
TAATTTCATGCACTTGACCCAAAATAACATAGCAACTGGCTAACGCCAGTTCGTTACCATTGTGGTTAGAGACTTGTTTTTGCGGAAAATATAATGTTGCTTAATTATTTCAGCGGCACTTTGCGAAAGCCAGCACACAATTGTTAGGTATTTTTAGTCAGATAGATATTGGTTAGATACTTTATGTATTAGAAATGTTTAGTGGAGACAGGATGTCTAGTTAGACTGTTAAATGCTTAGTCATGCTTATGAGTTTCTACAGGGTACATCTGGTCAAGGATAACTAGAGAGAAGAGTTGATGACTGTCAGCAGACAGGAACGTCTCTCCTTTTAGGATCTCACCCAAAATAAGTAATACTCATTTTCTTTTCAAATTCAAACTTGTATATCAGTGGGAGAATAGTGTTTTTGCAAGAGTCGTTTCTTTATATGCATATTACATTTGATATATTGTACCTGATATATTTTACAGATCATTAAAGGAAATTGACTTGATCAGCAAGTTGGTCTTAACAGCTGGTGCAGGGTAAGTTGATCAAATTAGTACTTATAAATTCAGTTTGACATGTTCTATGTAACGTATTTTAGTAACGTGATTTGTTTTGGGACTTTTCCCTCCAGGTGCTCACAACATGAGATGGGTGTGTAAAACAGAGATGGAAAGAATGGACTTGCTCAAGGAAATAATGAAGAAAAACAATGACAAGATAATTCATGAAGAAATCCTTCTCCTATCGAAGACTATAAGTGGTCAAGCATTGCCCTGCTGTCC
>NW_018133258.1:0-773 GCF_001952655.1 Monopterus albus
TGGTGGCTTCGTTCCTTCTGTTTGTTCCAGCTCTAACACCTTGCTTTCTTCTCCCCAGTGCCAGTGAGACCCAGGACGCTGATGGGTAAATAACAGAGTCAAAACATTCCCTGTAGTATCCACCTCCCATTGTGTTTGTGCAGCTTCCTGCCAACATACAGCGTCACATTTATTTGGATCCAAGTCAAATAACAGGGATTATTTTACCCATCATTATCATACAGGAAATCGACACAAGGTCCAAATAACTGCTGAGACTAGAAGATGTTTGTGAATCCCAGTGTTGTTAAAGGTGAAACCAGTTCTTATTTTACGTCTGTTAGAGCGCTCAGCCTTTCCTCTCATTATCAGAGAAGGCAGGTGAGCAATGAAACAAAATGATTTGTTGGTACAGTAATAGTCAAGCTGCCCTCATTAATTTGTCCTCCCCTGTGGTGTCTGGCGCTGTCATGGCCAATAAGACGGAGGCGAGGCCTCAGCGGGCGCTCGTCCTCTAATTGTGTGAAAGCTCCACAGCTCCTCCTGCTTTTGTCTGCCAGGCTCCAACACTCACAACACAAAGGAATTTTGTGTCAGATTCTGTGATGATGCACTTCATTCACTTCAAGAGAGAATCATGACAAAAATCATGACAGCACAGTTTAACCACGAGGGTTTTGGCACGTTTACTTATTTCTGTGCAGCATGCTTTTATTCTGTTTGTCCTTCTGCCAAAGCGTCTGTTATGTGTAACCACAGTAGGAAACACTGATTTAAAGCTGCACTAATCAATA
>NW_018133259.1:0-772 GCF_001952655.1 Monopterus albus
GATACAGTCAGTTTAATGAACATGTAAAAACCCTCAGGTAATGTTGATCTTTTCTCTTTGCAGGATGAACCAAGTCTTTCTGCAGCAGCTCAAAGAAGAGGACCCCTCTGAATACTTCAAGGATTGCAATTAATTCATTTACTGCCTTAAATAACGGTGGAAGCATTAACCTTCTCTCACATGAATGACCAGTGACTTATGACGATAATAAAGCGAATCATGTTGTAGTTGTTGCGATTTGGCAGAGCACAAATAAAATTGACCTGAAGATTTTACTGTGTGTTCATGTCTGTAATTCAAAACACAATCTGCCCTGAGTCAGTGTGGAAACGCTTCGACCTGAGGCCTGATGAAGAAACTTCCTCCAAAATACACAGGCCAGTAACAATGCCCTGTGTAACGTTCATATGTGCCTGAGCAACACATTTAGCTGTACGGTTGAGCCAACACCACTTTACTATGTCCTTAATAGTCAACAATGCTGTAGGTGCTTTCACACCGGAGGAACCTTATCACAGTTCTTAGACCTGTTGGTCAACGTACCCCCTTCTCTGTGTGTCTTCACTGCAGTAACTGAGGATGATAACAGTTGTTAGAACGTTGTTTTGAGGGACTTTCTTTAGCTCCCATGTCAGGGTAGGTACTCTCCCAGCACAATAGGAGCCATGAGTGACGTATGTGTACGCTGACTGCAGCACTGCAAACCGCCAAGAACTGTGCTAGCCGTGTGAGAGACGTATACAAACCCGGTTGCTTCTGCCTAGAAATACTA
>NW_018133260.1:0-772 GCF_001952655.1 Monopterus albus
ACAATAAAGTTGAATCTAATCTAATATCTTAAATTGAATGGAAAAAAATACTAGTGCTGCAAGCAGGTTGATATCATATAGTTTGTGGAAATCTGTTTTTACCTCCTTGTATACAAGCTGCATTATGTGTTTGATAAAAACAGTATACGCTGCTTCTACTCCCGCATTTTCTTTCCTTTGATTTGTTTTATCTCTCTGTGTTTCTCCTCAGGACATGTTACGTCTGGAGGTAGAGGTGAAGAGCCTTCACGCAGCTGTAGACCAGCTCCAGGTCACACTTGCCTCCCCAGACCTTAACAGGCTCAGCCTCAGAGAGCAGCTCACACAGAGACAGGTAGACTCATGGACACAAAATGCTATGTGTTCAGCATTCACACAGAAGTCAAATTAGAAATTCAAAAGCAAAGATAATAGGGTACATATGCACAGTGCATCACTGTTCATGTCTGCAGCTGCAGTAGAACCCCCACAAACAGCCGGCATCTTACATGTAGTTGTATGAGCAAAGTACTTTAATGCATGCCCATTAATTCCTCCCTACTCTCTAACACACCCCTTTGTTCCTTCATAAGCGCCTGTTGGTGGAAATGGAGGGCTTAAAGCAGCAGGTGGTGGCGGTACAGCAGTGTCAGAACGCCCTCCGACTACCAGAAGAGGTAGTGGCCAGTCTCCCCATCTGCCACACAGCTCAGACTCTGCAGCAAGAGGCCAGCCAACTGCAGCACACCATTATCCAGCAGTGTAACATCCTGCAGGTAGAGGGCAGCCTTCA
>NW_018133261.1:0-772 GCF_001952655.1 Monopterus albus
TGTGTGTGTGTGTGTTAGAGAGGGAGAGCCGCGGAGAGTAGCCAAGGGTCTGGAAGGTCACAAAGGCGGCTTTGTAAATGAAGTTAATGAGTGTTTTGTGAATGTCTCTTGATGCTCTGCAGCACGTCCACTGCGCATCAGCGTGTGTGGGTGTGTACAGTATGTGAGAGCGAGTATTTATAACGATTTATATCTTCTGGTAAACAGTGATAAAGTTTGTTCACTTTATGTTTTAGTGGTGGGTTTTCAAGTTGATGACTTTTTTCCAACATGTATGCTGTATATACACAGTTCCTTTCATGCTGCACATCCCTACTACTCCTGTGGTCAAGTACCTTGCAGTTATTATAGCTTATTTGTTCAAGTGGTGAGGAAATATTAAATATCACAGGTTCTCTGCTGAGACTGGGCAATAATTATCAACAGATGTCTGCCAGTTGGGCAAATTGCATTTATGTGTGTGTGTGTATGTGATTGGATGTGTGCATGGTGGTACACTGGACAGAGACTGAGGACCATGAAGACAGAGATGTTGTGTCATCTGAAGGCTGATTGAAGGTTCACACTAAATTGTATGGGAGGAGGTCGAGCAAATCAGATGGAAAGTTTGGAGCAGCGAGGCTCTGTGTGGCAGCTATTGGGCGCCGCGGGTGACCAGTAGTTGGGCGTCCTGCTTAGCATGAGTCTGAAGTTAACAGCTCAATTTTTCCCACTTTTGACATTATCTTAACCTTTCCTGCGTATGTTGGATGGCTAATGTGAACCGTCTGTC
>NW_018133262.1:0-772 GCF_001952655.1 Monopterus albus
GTATTGTTATGCCCTGGTATCGCTACTTTATATAAAGAATCAAATAAAGACTTTAGTTTTCCTTGTTAGCATTCACTGCTGTTGACTCTCGAGTTTGGGCCACTGTTACAAACTCAGTCTGGTGCCTGCTTACTTCAAGAGCTTTAAGATATTGGACTGCTGCTTTGTATAGTGGTACTTCCTTCAAAAATTGACAAGGCCAGCAGCTTTTAGAAATCTGTATTTAAATGTAATATTCACCATCAATCTGCATAGAACAGTGCTGCATATTACTTACTGTACTCTTGTTCCTTTTAAGGTGTTTGAGTAAGGGTATGAATGCCATCGTGGAGATCCAGACCCAGAGGCCAGTGTCATTAGAGCTGTACAAAGACTACAAGGAGCTGGGCCGCTTCATGCTGCGATATGTAGGCTCCACCATTGCTGCAGGGGTTGTCACCGAGGTAAAGTCCATCTAACCTTAGGACAAAGTCAAAACAACATATAGATTATGTTATTGCATAAAAATGGTCGGTTTTAACCTTCTGTCTTGTTCATACCGTTCTTAGTATTAGGCCCTTAAGAAATAATTAATAGTGAGATTGGTAGGCAATAATTGTCTTTTGAGGTGATGTTATCTGTATCTCTGTTTCCTTTTCTTTAATTAATGAAGTGTCCCTAGTCATCTTTCTTTTTGGTTTTCCTCTCTGCAGATCAAAGAATGAATGTCACGCAGAGCTGGTCAGACTTTGCACTGGAGACTGCATGCAGCCAGAGACAAAGTGCAATTCCT
>NW_018133263.1:0-772 GCF_001952655.1 Monopterus albus
CTCTACTCCAATGCCAGACTGATAGGCAAACTGTAGTGGATCCATTGCAGAGCTCACCACGGAGCGGAGGTGATCCAGTACCAGTCTCTCCAGTGTCTTCATCAGGTGGGATGTAAGAGCCACCAGCCTGAAGCTGTTAAGGTCTTTAGCCTGTGATGTCTTGGGCACCAGTACCACACAGGAGGTCTTCCAGAGCTTTGGTACCACCCTCAGCTTGAGGCTCAGATTGAAGACATGCTCCTTAACTCCACACAGTTCACCTGCGCAGGACTTAAGGAGCCTGGAGCTGATGCCATCTGGTCCAGTTGCCTTCCTTGCTTTAATCCTCCTCAATTCACTTCTCACCTCGGCCGCCGTGATGGACAAAGATGGACTTGGAGGCTGTGTACTGGGAAGGAGGGTGAGATCATAAAGCTGTGAAGTAGTGGGGTGATGGGATGGGCTAGAGGTGTAAAGGACTGGGGGAGTGGGGCATTGTCCAGGTGTTCGGTAGAGAGGGTGCGGCAGAGTGGGGGGAAGAGAAGATGATTGATCAAATCTACAGAAATGTAGATTTAGATCGTTTGCCCACTGCAGGTCCCCCTCTGTCTGCGCATGGGCTTCTTTGAAGCCTGAAATGGTCTTTAGGCTCCTCCACACCCCGCTAATGTTCTGCTGCTGCAGCTGCTCCTCCATCTTCCTCCTATAGCCCTTCACGATGGCCCTGGTGTTTGTGCTCCATAAGAGGTCAGCGGAGATGTGGATTCCCAGGAACGTAAAGGTGGAGACCATC
>NW_018133264.1:0-771 GCF_001952655.1 Monopterus albus
TTCTGATCCATATACAAAGTACATATTTAGGTATACAGAGACATTAGAAAACAGTGGTATACTTAAAAAATAAGATCAGACATTTTATTGCTATGACTTCACTTCTATTTAACAACATTACATGGATGTGGAGTCGGATGCGATGGCAGTTTGTCTTTGTCTTTGTGTGTCTGTCTACCTGCCAATGTCAACGACATTATGAGTAGATGTTTTTAAGTGCTTAAAAACTTTGATCAGTTCTCATAATTGGCTAGACTTGTCATTTCAGTGGATGTGGCCTCTAACAAAAAGCATATTTCAGTATATTTATACATGGAGCTATAACTGCTCTTCTATTCTCTGTTTTCTAGAATTGACACACTGGTGGGACAACGAACAAAGGACCGATAAAAGAATTACTCTGAGTGGAAATCTGACAAGTGGAATCAGCTTATCTTGACCAATGAAAAAGCATTAATGAAGGTCTGCTGCTCTGATCCAGCTGTAGTCAGTATTTCTAACAGCAGAACTGTTTTGTAGAGTATTGGTTGTGCAACAGTTTTAATAGAAAAGTTATAAGGTGTTGTGAAAACAACACCAAAACAATCATCAGCACATAATGATAAAGAAAAAACTTGCACTATTGACTTCATGAAGGTCTTTAGCTCATCGGCTCATTAAGGGACATTCAACAAATTTCAACATCCTAAAAAAGAGACTTATATTCCAACGTTGCAGGAACCAAAACAAACCAAAACAAGAAGTTATTAGTTCAGTTTAATTTCTTTGTGT
>NW_018133265.1:0-771 GCF_001952655.1 Monopterus albus
TTGGCGCTATACAAATAAAGCTGAATTTGAATTTTGTATACTCTAGCTTGTTCTGCACCCTGTCGCTGAGACAAACTGATTTCTGATCCTGAGATTGCATGCAGCTTCTTCTGTAACGACAGAAGGCTTTATACAACTCTTTCACATATGCAGTAGTACTGCCTGAGAGCTGTAAACAGACCCTGTTGTGTAAAACACTGGAGTTTCTTTTTAAACAAAGGATCTGAGCATTTTTTCCACCCCTGGATACGAACCTTCGATTTCAGAGATCTTTTTTTCCGTTTCCTTCTCCATGACTTTCTGTCCATACTTGATCTTTGCCACTTGTGCCACTTTCTCTGCCTCTACAAAACAAAACAAAAATCATATGCCAACCTGTACCGTGTTTCATTCACTTCTCCCTGAAGAACAAACAGTTGTTTCCCTTTTCTCTTTCTTACCCATCACAGCTTTGATCCTTTCCGTCTCTGCCTCCTTCTCCACCACCTTCTGTGTCTGTTGAGAGATCAGGAGCTTTGTCTTCTCGCTTTCCCTGCAAACATGAACAAACACGTTTTACACCTTCGCTCATTAGACTCTCATCATGAAAGCATGGTACAAAGCACAACAACTGGCATCTTGCTTCCTCTCCTGCTGACCTTGTTAAGGCTGGACACTATATCTTACTGGTGTGTTGAGTTTGGTAACAGTCTCAGCAACAGCTCAAGACACTATGATCACAGACATGACTGTCCTTTCACTATGGGTTTGATTACCTTCACTGTTAGATTT
>NW_018133266.1:0-771 GCF_001952655.1 Monopterus albus
TTTTACATTTCTTATAACTACATAATGTATGGACATGAGACTAAATATTTACGCGTTGAGCTGGTGCAACAACTCACGGTAAAATACCGTGTTGCTCTGCCGTCCACTCATTTATTCACTGAATAAAACAAAGAGAAAATCAACTTCCTGTGTCTCATACAATGGCGCCAAAAGGCCATCACAAATTAACCCTTAAGTAACCACAGGTTTACAATAAATTTCAGTTCAAATGAATTTGACACTCAGCTGCATTACTCAAATAGAACAATTTCAAATCAAACTTATGCATATTACAAAAATGGCACTTACACCATGTTCAGACTTTCCAGCATTTTTTTCTTGTGCCTGTTTTTCCAGCTCTGACCCCAGATTGCCTTGTGACCACTGAGTACTGCCTAACCTCTCTGACTCTGTTTGTATTGTGTGTACCGACCTTTGGACCTACCTTTGTGACCCTGCCTCTCGTGGATACCTTGGATGTGTGAGTTTGCTGGCTCTGACCCTGGACTGGATTATCGACCTGAGAGTGTTACTTGTTGTATCAAAATTTCGCTTTTGGTATTGTTTGTGTCTGACTAGTGCTCTGATTAAAGAGACAGTGTTCTGCTTTTACTCATCTGGCCTTCTAAGTGAGTTCACCCTCAACAACATCAGCAGCTTCACATGCCGATCCTGACACATAATGGCTTGTGAGATGTACATGGACAGTAATGCAAATGACCATCAGCAGTAGATATGACGATTAAAAAAAACAGTCAGCAGCAGATTTCC
>NW_018133267.1:0-771 GCF_001952655.1 Monopterus albus
CTCTGGTATAGAGTGACGTTAATGGACTGTGGTCTAGACACCATGGGGCAAGATTAATGCACCATTTGCTCTGTCTGAATAAATACTTCCATCTGTTTGGCTAACTGTTAGCTCTGAGACACTGGGTGTCACCTAAACACTGGCACCACTGATGGGATCAGTGTGACTGTAGGACAAACACAAGTAATCTTCACATTAGAGGCCAAAGAGAATCTCATCACTGGCTGATAAGCACATTAGGATGGTTTTATTCTGCAGTGTTATGAGTTCATAATACATTCATGCATGTCAGTTTGTTGCCTGATGTGTTGCTGTGTTGAATAAGCGTTGTGTATAAACTGCATCCTCCACTGGCTTTGTGTCATTTCAACTCCTCCTTGTTCCAGTGGTGAGCAAAGTGTTACTGGGATTCTTCATGTGGTTAGTGTCATGCCATACTGAGGTTATGGGTACATAACTTCTTCATGAATTAGATGCCCTGTAAAGCTCCTGGACACTAGAGTTTATTAGTGTGACTGCTGAATGAACAATGAAAACAAACGTGTAACTTCAAAGGCTGCGAACCAGGAGGGCTTGGTGAAAATCTTTTCATCAGTGCTGTAGCAATGCTTCACTGCCTCCATAGGTTTATTATGAGAGGTGCCACAGTAGAGCTGGCTGTAAATGAATTTAATTGGCTGTTAACAGCAAAGCGAGCTCTCTGGTGTGCCTCAGTCACAGACTAGACTGAGGGAGGAGAACTGAGCTGGCTGGGTGCTGTAGAAAACCAAG
>NW_018133268.1:0-771 GCF_001952655.1 Monopterus albus
TTTTTTTCTTGAAGCTGAAGTTACTGACAGCTGATCAGATAAATGTGCTTTTCAGGCTGTGATGCGGAGCAGTTCTGTTCTGTTGCTGACCTCCGAGACTCGGACACCCCGGGCTTCTTCAGCTGCTTGCTGTATCCGGACAGCAGGGTTTGTGGAGCATACGACAAACCTCTGAGACGTCCCTGCCCCCTGGTGCTGGACATGACGCCCAACAACACCTACAGCAAGAAAGGTGTTTTACTCTGCTGCTCGTACTGTCTGTGGCTCTGCGACCTCTGCGGCTGCTGCTGTCAGATTCAGTTCAGTGTAGAGTTGCTGCAGAAAGACTCAGATCAGTTCTCAGTGTGCACACTTTGTCATGGATTTAATCTGGATCAAGCTGCTGTCTACACTCAGTTTGTTTGTAGGCATCACTGCAGAACTGTTAAAAATCCTAATAGGCAGTTTGATCCATTTAAAATGATGTCTGCAACACAACAAAGTATCCAGACAGTGAAGGGGTATGAATATGTGAGGCTGCTCCATAATGGATCAGGGGCCAAAAGAAACGAGCTGAGACAAGTCTGCTCTGCAAGACAAACATGCTGAGGCAGCCACAAGAGAAGGTAAATGCAGGTTTAACTCTTCCTCTGTGTGTCCAGTGGGTCTGTCTGGACCAGTGAAGAGTTTCTACGACAGAGTTTCCTTCCAGAAGATGGTTTCTTACTCTGTGCGTAGCCGAGTCACTCTGAGGAACAACGTGCCACTGACTGAGGGGTAACACACACACAC
>NW_018133269.1:0-771 GCF_001952655.1 Monopterus albus
AAAAAACCACACTGACTCCATCGCTTCAGTAGAGAAAGCATTTAGAGTCTATCAGAAATCAACAAAAACACAGTTAACACTGGGGCACATTGCCGAACAGATGAGAGAGCAAGCGCTAACTGGATGTTGTGGCAGAAAACACCTTGTATAACATGCAGGACTTCAGCAGAAATTGGGTCAGTGTTGCTGTATTCAGGAGTTTTGTATAACATCTGCACCTTTTAAACTTGTTTGCAGTCTTACAGTAAACTAACAGATGGTATCAAAGTAACAAAATACCTCCCACGCAGTCTGACTGCCTCTTCAAACTTCTTCTCATCCATGGCCTTCTGTACTTCTTGGGTCTGATGACAAGACATGAACCATTGTCACCATATATGCTAAAATCAGCCACATGCTCGTGTTTCCTGTTGAGACAGATTTGGTGGAGTGCTCCTGTTGTCCTGCATGTCTTGCAGCTAACTGGTGGGTGGAGTTATGCTGAACTAGAAGCACCTGGGCCCAATCAGCCCAGGCACTAAACCAACTGTTGATGGTGTTGGTGTGTAGGATTACAGTGAGGCACAGCTCAGATTTACCCTTTGCACACATTTGACTATTTTTTAAACCTTCGTGTATTGTAATACACAGAGGTGCTACATGCATCTTGTTGAAACAGTGAGTAGTTAAATGTAAAGTGAGACGTATACAGCAGCTCTCTGTCTTAAACTGTAACTGACATCCTGTTAATGGAAATGTCTGCATGTTTTGAACCCAAATTCATGTTTAATG
>NW_018133270.1:0-771 GCF_001952655.1 Monopterus albus
AAAGCAAAAAAATTACATCCAAACATTAAGCTAATAATTAAAGATTAACCAACAATTTCTGTGGTTGTGGTGGTGATCTGACCTCGGCCAGCTGATCAAATCGCCTAAAGAGTTCGTTGAGAGTTTTGACGAGTTTCTGAGCCGATAAAATCAGCGAGAGCGAAGTGAAGCCAATGATGTCAGCAAACAGGATGCTGGGAAGAGAAACGAGGAATTAAAACAATTCAAATCACAGTTAGACTTAGAACCTTTGAGAATTTTGATTAAAAGTCATATCTTGTAAATTCAACTCAGGGGAAGTAGATTTATGATGCACCAAACTTTTGAGATTAACCTCACGCTCAGTTCATGGTTTATACTTCTCCATTACTTTGCACAGTGGTAATGAAACTTTGAATCTGCATTACATATGCTTGGCCGCCTGGGGGTAGAAAAACTCACACTGGCCCGAAATTGGCTCAAACCAAGGTGCAAACCTGCCCTCCGATCATGCTGGAAGATCTACCTGACATCTTTGTAGTGGTGAATGTAGATCTTATAAATCTGCTGGGGCAGCAGGTATTCGTCCAAGGTGGCCATGTCAGAGATCATCTCGAGAACCAGAAACCGAGGCAGGATTGACATCACTAGACGCTCCTGGACAGCACAACAGTACCTTTTAAATATGCCAAACATACAATGGGCACAAGTTTTCAAATGTGAGAACCGCTGCTTTTCAGTGTCCTGTATAATGAATTCAAATATCTTTGTGCTGTTGGCCTGAAAAAAAAA
>NW_018133271.1:0-771 GCF_001952655.1 Monopterus albus
CCAGCTTTGCAGCTGGCCGTAGCAGTATTCAAAACATTTAGAGAATCAATGTGTGTGTGAGTGTTGTTTATGTGGTGTGTATCTAAAATCATACAGGACATTCAGGGCCATGTCCGGACATTAAGCCTCGGAAGATATTATGATTAAGATTACGGCTAAACATATCATAATAATAGCAATATCCTCCTGCCTGCAGACTTTTCTATCTATTTGTCCTTGGCCCATATGCAGCCTGCAAAACTCATGAGAATGACTAAGCATTTAACAGCCTAAGCTAGACATCCTGGCTCCACTAAACATTAATAATACAACAAATATCTAACAAATATCTATCTGACTAAGAAATTACCTAACACCCTGAATGGCCACATGGAAACGTTTACCCAGGCATCGGATAACGAGTCGTGTCTGTCACCAGTGCTTGTGTGTCCTCGTCCAAGTCCCTTTCCGCAGCCGCGGTTTGGACAATGGACTGGGTCACTGGACGAAGCGTTTCCACCATTAAATCCAAGATATTCTCAGTCTGTGGACTTCCGTTCATCATAGCTGGTTTAAAACAGTAACTTCTGTGAATTTCAGTAAAATGAATAAGTAACAGGAGCTGACTTAACTTGCTTGTTGGTACTTACCAGCCGTTGCTAGGCGCCTGTTTTGATTTACACACGCTAACGTGACCACTCATGATGTCATAGGTTTCAGCCCACTCATCAAAGGAGAGATGGTGCTTACCAACCGTTGCTAGGTGCCTGTTTTGATTTACTTTTTTTTTTT
>NW_018133272.1:0-771 GCF_001952655.1 Monopterus albus
ATGAATTTTATTTATTGGTTTAATTTAGACTAAAAGTAGATTGAGTTCTGGAAGATGCCTTCTAACTCAGTGAAAACAGGTAAAGACCCTTTTATTAATTCATACACATTGCTCATTTTCTTAGTTTTTGTGTCTTTTGGAAAGAACTCATCCCAGACTACAGTACCTCCTCCATGGCTTTGACACAGGTAAGGGAACCTCCAGACATTGCCCAGTCCCACACAGAAACCCACACAGGTGAGCAGATACTGGGCTTTGTTGTCCCATTTAGGCCTGTCTCCAGCTTCATTCTTCTCCATCTGCTCCAGTTCCAAGTGAGAGGGGATTCGGTCATCCAGTCCTGGATTTGGTAGCTTCAGCTTCATGTTGCTTGCAAAATTGGAAAATGTAGCTGCTGAGTTTCCCTTTGGTAACCAGTTGTTGGTTTTCTACTTTCCTGCAACTAGTCAAGAAACTGTGTCTTTTCTCAAGTAATCCGCTTTGTGGAAAGTGACACAGATTCTCCAGTGACTGTGACTGTCTCTCTCTCCTAGTCCTACTGTGTTTCCTGGTAAGGGTTATTAATGTGACACATAGCACCTAAACTGCATTTATGAGTAGCTCATTCTGTGTTGTATTATGTAATGTCAGCAAGATTAGCTGGTATAAAGTGCAGCCTTCTTGATAATGGTTAATACATCACATTAGGCACTATCACTAATACGTTTCCCTGAGAGACGGGTTTAGTGATCAGGCAATTGTAAAGGGAAATGGTTCAGTGTGATGTGATGT
>NW_018133273.1:0-771 GCF_001952655.1 Monopterus albus
AAATTAGTAAGAATGAAATAAAAAGAACTTAAGCTTATGTTTATGGCATTTTTGTTCTTATAAGAGTCTTTGCACAAAGACTGACATGAAGTGTGGTGGTGGTGAGGGGGGTGGAGACAAAGACTACAAGATGACCCCCAAACAAGTCTGTTAAAGTGAATATATGCACCAGTTCTTTTTAGACCTGACACAAAGGTATACACATTTGTCCAACATTCATCTCTTGCTTGCCGAGTCATCATTTGGGAGTCAAATAACACATTTGCATTTCCAGCGTGATCATGATTGGCACTGTGCCATTTGAGAACTTGGAAAAACTAAACTAAGCATCAGAAAAACTAACATGCTACCAAAACAACCACAGTATTTCAGACTGGCCAACATTAATCTAACCATGCAACCAATGAGAAAACCAAATGATGGCACAGCCATGCAGAAAGTCAGAAAACAACAATCATGACCCCATGTCAAACATTTACCAAAACACATTGGACCCCTCCCATCTTACATTTTCCTGAAGAGGCTTCCTGTCTACCTGCTATAACAATTCAGGGGACTGACTCCTTCTTGACGTGCAGTACAAAGGGAAGCAACCTCCAGACCTGAGAATCTCAACAGTCGTTTCTCAAACATTGCTAGCCAAGCCAGTATTCTTCCATTCATCACCAGCTTTAGTGAAACACTTTCTTTTCTAAGTGCCAAAACAACAGCACACACAGTGAACGGTGTTTCCTGTTTCAAGACGATTTCACATTCTGAACTGACTGACTG
>NW_018133274.1:0-771 GCF_001952655.1 Monopterus albus
ATGGTAACAGCGCCTCCAACATATGCCATCACTTGTGTCCTGCCACCTGCTGGGGGTTTGAAGCAGAACTGGGTATGAAGTTGAATTCTGACCTTGAGGCGTCTTTATGTTTATACCACCAACCAACCACAAATCTATTCTAACTTCAATGAAGCAGTTCGAACTGAGACATGCAATTACATGACCACATTCAGGTATCATACACAAGGCCCTTCAAATTCTCAATGCAGAAGAAAAAAAAAAAAGAATGTATCACTAGCTACTGTAGAGTCAACGAGTCCTTTATCACAGAAAAGGTTCTCAACAAGGAGATTCACTTTGGTTCGTTCACCTCCAGTTCACAGGGGCATTACCCCAGTGCTAAAATATTTGGAAATAAGTCGTGCTTTAGGATTACCACATGTACTCTGGGGTAGGAAACAATGAACGAGAAGTGCTGATTCCTCCTTACGAGATCTTTAAAGTCAGAGATATAAAGAAGATGGAATCTGGCGATCCAGGTGAGGTGGTCTAGACACCGACGAGCACTAAACAATTTCTTTCCAAACTGAATTGTGCTCTTTTTACAAAAGAAAATATTCTCAAATGTTTTACATACAGTTAAAAAACATGCAAATTAAAAATTATTAAATACAAGAAACACCATCATTAATGTCTAAACGATTTGGAAATATGAGATTGAATTTAAAGGTTGAGCATCAAGCAAAGACTCTATTGACCAACAAGTGCTAAAGAACGAATCCTCTAAATAAGTGAGCACTAATCTGTAAA
>NW_018133275.1:0-771 GCF_001952655.1 Monopterus albus
ATTACAGGCATCAGAGGTTATTAAACAGCTGCTAATTGCCAAACCAGACATGGTTGGAGGCTTAACAAGGGGATGCCCATTAGAAGTATCACTCTGGGATGAGTGGATGGATATAGGACAGACCAGTCACACAGATCTGAGTATATGAGCAAAATATCAAACAGGTCCACTGTGCTGTTTTATTCATTAAATTCCAAAATGCACTTCCTGTACCAACAACATTCATATCTGTGGATATCTGTGAATGCGAGAGTGGGATAGTGTGTCTTTGTGCAGTAATGCCAGTGGCACAGAGGCCACATGTGTTGGTCCAGAGGAGACAGAAAGTGAATTGAAAGCTATTAATCTGCTCTTCCTTTGCTATAAGATTTGGTCTGGAGCAGAATATATATCCACTCCTCATGCTCAGATCAGTCCACAGGTTTCGATGTGGAGGGCAGCATTTGACAGCTCAGTCTCTGAAATGACCTCTGTTGTTTGTGTCCCTCATGCTGTTCTGATAATCCCTTCTCTATGGGAATGAATCTGGCTGTTTCTGCCTGAGAGATGCTTAACATGATATTCGCTGCTCCGCATGCAGCTTTTTCCCCACTTTGAGCCCAGCATCAGTGGCAACACACAAATGTGTCTACAATGACAGTACTCCCTGTTGGAAACAGTTCGGTTGTACAAAGCAAATAAGAGAAACCACAGATCGTGACTTGTTTGCTTTGACAATTTGTTTCTTATTTGCAGTTGGCTCAGCATGGGAACTGTACAGTTTAGTAAAAA
>NW_018133276.1:0-770 GCF_001952655.1 Monopterus albus
GACTGTAGTTGTATTTATCCAGTTATTTCCTGTTGTGGGAAATGTTATTGACGTTACATACAATAATTTTCATTCTGTAAAAGTATTCAGTGTTAAATGGTAAATATAAATACATGGTTAAAAAGCTGCATCTTCTTAATAAAAATACTAAATAGACAAAAAAGTGAAGTATACCTGAATATTCTTATCTGATGATACACACTAAAACATTTAAAATACACAAAGTTAGTTTTTTTTTCAGTTTGAGGGACGAGCCTAACGCTATTTCATACTAATGCAAAGTGTATAAATACCAGTACAAGCTTCTGAATTGTTGTAGCATATGTGATGCCACCCAGTGGTTTAGTTCTCTCAGGCACTATGACGTTCAAACAGAGGTGGCAAGAGTGGGGATGGGCACTTTTACAACTGTTATTGGTGGTGTCCTTCTCTCAGGCTGAGGAGCTGGTGTGCCGGCAGAGAGGGGATCCTGAGAACCCACAACTATATAAGGATGGAGACATTATATTGGGGGGAATATTCTCTTTTCACAGCAGCTGGAAAGTGAGACAGGACACTTATATGCACAAACCACTTCCACTGGAATGTATCAGGTAAATTACAGAATAGAAATTTATATTAAAATTATGTATGAGCACGTGGGTAAAAATATAAGTAAACAAAAATATTTATTAAACTGTATATATAAAATGCCTTATGTAATTTGGAAAATTTGACAATTCATTTGTATTGATTTTATAAAGTTTTTAATTTTATTATTTTATTGTTTC
>NW_018133277.1:0-770 GCF_001952655.1 Monopterus albus
CCTTCCAACTCCACCCTGTGGTTCTCATGTGTAATTTCCCAAAGATTAATAAAGAAGTTCTGTGACTTGGCTGTGGTGTAGGGTAGCTGGAACTCACAGACATTGACATTTGCCCAGTTCTGTGGGTATAGCCAAAGTCTCATCACTCCTGGAGGAGCCATAGATGAGACGTCTCATCTCATTCCTCCGTCTCCTTCATTCCTGTTCGCTGCAATACAGATCCAATTAAGGGAATTGGGATTTATGGATGGTCCCATACACCGTTCAACATACAGCAAAACATGTTCAGAGATGCTCCTCTGATTCTTCATCAGTAGCAGTCACTCACCACCTGGTTTTTGATAAAGGTCCATAAAAGACGTACCTGAAGGATTCTCTCGTGCATCCTCGCTCATGGCTCCTCCAGGTGGCCTCCTGGATCCTAAAAGCTGAAATGTAAGTGCATTTAAAGGTGTAAAAGTGGAGCAAAGACGCCGACTGTAAGGCAATATCAAAGTTTACATTTCCCCTCCGTCATTAACTATTAGAGTATTTGTATGCATTGTTTTAGAATTGAAAGAAGGATAAAGGGAGGGAAGAAAGAAGGGAAAGTAATATAAAAGGAAAAGCATAGAATCAAAGGAGGCATGACGGATGGAAGTAAATAAGGAGAATAAACATTGTGCCAAGAAGATCAGTTTATTGTAATTAGAAGTATTTGTATTAAACAGTAGCATTGTTAGAAATACTAGTAGTGATAGAGGTTATAAATGGACTAGTACTGGCAGAGA
>NW_018133278.1:0-770 GCF_001952655.1 Monopterus albus
TTTTTTAAACATCTTTACATTTGATTAAAACAATACATGGGTGGAATTATTGTAAACAAATGCTGCCATGACGTATTGTTAGTACTTTAATTTTGAAAAACGATGACCACAGTTCCCCTAAACCTTGTGGTTTTCTGTTACAGAGACAATGTTGTCATTATGAAAAACCTCTTCATTATGGGATCTAATAATGGAACCTCTGAGGGAAACCGTACATTCAAATGCAAATGACACAAACAGTACATAATGTGCCGAAAAAGCCAATTTATTCTTCTGGCTTAGTTCTGCATTAGTGTCTCTTACTTGTTTTCCTGGTCTTGCATGGCTGCCCATAGACTTTGCAATAGCAGGGTATTTTGGGCTACAGCTCATTTTTGGTTGCAGTGCTACAGTTAGCTGACTTGTTGTGTCAAATTCAGCTGTCTTGATACAAGCAAGGTCCATTCTCCATTTGCTCAATAAGAACCATTGCTTCTCTTTATTATGGTGATATTCATTCAGCAAATTCATCAACATAACTTGCTTTTTCGGTTTGAAGGTGAGAAGACAGTGAGAGATCACACCCTGCTCAGTTGCCTCTCCACTCCGGTTGGTGGGATCTTGAACCATTATGTCATGTCACATGTCAAGCGCAAATGAAGATACACTGTGTGCATGAAATGGAAGAAAATGTTTGCCTGCTTCCTCTCCTGGTCAGCAGTGGAGTTACCTCACTCAGGGAACTGGACAAACTCTTTAGTTTCAATTTTAAGACCTTCCAGGTCATGTGC
>NW_018133279.1:0-770 GCF_001952655.1 Monopterus albus
TATTATTTGTACTAGTTGTGTAAGGGTAGTTATGGGTTAATTAAGTTCATGTGAACTGAACAATGAGCTTATGTAAGTTGGTCAAGATGTTTCCTGTTTTTGAAGTACATCTCAGGGTGTTGTCTCCCGAAACTGGAGACAGGAAGCTAAGTTCAGAAATTGACGTAACAGCCTAAGGAAAGCTGCAGATAAAAGAGTGGGCCTGAAGGGTTAGAGGAGAAGAAGAGAGGATGACCATGCTACCGTGAAAGGTGTACCGTAGACCCGGCCCCAGAGGGCCTCTTGTTGTCAGGTCTGCTCGGTCAAAGACTGACTCGTGACCAACAACAACCAAGACTGACTGACGCTTTTGACCATCTTCTTATTTAATGCTTAATCTATCACATTGCAGGCCTTGTTGGTGATCGCCCAAAAAGAAAACGGTTTTCCCCAGCATTCACCATCATTGGGGTTTTTACGTTCAAAAGAAAAGAATGGGGATCGCCCAGAAATTCTGCCCACCGGGTTTTTGTCTGGAAGTGGAGTGAACAAGAATTGTAGCAGAATTGAAGCTGTTTGTTTTATAGTACAGACGTGTGTGTCATTGAAACTGTGTTATTTGTGGGGGAAAGAGGATCACCTGGTCAGTTATTCTTTCTTTTCTATGACTGTTTATTTCAGTGTGTTATACATTCAATTGGAAAGTATTAGGAAATTAGCAAATTAGAACTTAGAAATTAGAAAGAGAGTTCTGTCATGTTAAAGCAGTACTTGTAGTGCGTACGAGCATG
>NW_018133280.1:0-770 GCF_001952655.1 Monopterus albus
TGAGCCAGTATTTTAGGTTCCTATAGTTTTGTTAGTTTCCTTTGTGACGGGTTCAGCTGCTAGTAAACATCCAGCAAAGGTTCCACCTACAAGAAGTTTTTATTAAATTTGTCTTAGAATTTGGAATTTCCTGAAAATGTTTTTCTTGGTTTCAGATGCAGCTTTTCTGCGCATCAGTCCAGACAGGCTGCAGCACTTTCAGTTCGACTCCGTTACTTTTGACTGTGTTGGGTTTGGTGGTCTGAAGGGAATCAAGAACACGAAAGAGTTTGATCCAGCTTGTGACAATGAGAGGCCCCAGACGTCTTCCTGCACCTTCAGTAGAGCTTATCCAGGAGACAGCGGAGAGTACTGGTGTGAGGGTGATGGAGAGAGGAGCAACAGTGTCAACATCACTGTCGCCGGTAGGTCTGCTGTGTTTCGGAGTCCGTATTTATTTAGAGCTGGTAATAATGTGAGGTTGCTCATCCAGTATGTCCAGTATGATCCAGTAGTTGTACTAGACCAGTACAAGCTCAGCATGATCAGGGTTAGATGATAAACTCATTGTAGTAACTGATTTTTACAAAATGATGAGACATGATTTTGATGTAAATACTGTACACAGGACTTTAGAGATGAGTAGAAGTTACTGCATATGTAGTGTGAGTATGAACGAGTGTTTCTAGTTTCGTTCCTCCGTAGACGTGCAGAGAAACCAGCTCTGTTTCCTTATAAAAACTCATTTGAATATTTAATTTTAGAGCAAGATGTTCAACATGAGTTTTGTA
>NW_018133281.1:0-770 GCF_001952655.1 Monopterus albus
TTCAGTGTTTTCTAATTTTAGACCAGTATCCAAATGATCTTTTATGTCGAACGTTTTAGAGAAGATTGTTCTTGTTCAACTCCAGTCTTTTCTGGCAGGAAACAGCATTGAGGAGCAATTTCAGTCTGGGTTTAAATCAAAACACTGTACTGAGTCAGCGTTATTAAACATAACGACATTGTGTTGGCTGGTGATCTAGTTCTGCTGGTGCTTTTAGACCTGTCTGCTGCCTTTGATACAGTGGATCATGGAATCCTCTTATCTCACTTGGAGCAGTGTGTAGGAATTCAAGGTACCGGTTTAGATCTGATCTCACCAATAGAAGTTTTACTGTTAATATTGGTAACTGTTCCTCCTCTTCAACCATCCTCTCCATTCTCCCATAAGGTTGGTTTTAAAAAGATATCTGATAATAAAAAGTGTATTTCAGATGATTGATAGCTTTGACTGTCAGTCTGATACTGGCTCCATCTCTGTGTAACTACTGTGTTTGTAAAAGGCATCACACTCAGTTCCAGATGTTTTTAAAACCGAATCCAGATCCTTCAGTGTTTAGTATCCAAATGATCACTTCTGAGCAGTAAAGCCACAGCTGCCCTGTGAAGTCGCTTCTCTAAAGAACCGATGGACCAGATTCAAGCTGAGAACCTGATGGACCAGATTCAAGCTGAGAACCCAATGGACGAGATTCAAGCTGAGAACCCGATGGACGAGATTCAAGCTGAGAACCTGTAGAAAAGAAGACAGGAATGTTTATTACACAGAGCCAT
>NW_018133282.1:0-770 GCF_001952655.1 Monopterus albus
CACTTTAATGCTGCAGCTGGTAAAGTGTTGAATTCTCTGCGGACCAGCAGAGCAGACAGTAACAGCCGGTATTAAACCGTCAGTAAGTGCAGCAGCAGAAGTTTCAGTTCAGTTAGTGCTGCACCATTTTCTGTAAATAAACCTTTCATTGTTGTCTGCTCTAAACTGCAGCCACACAGCAGCAGCTGGAATGTACTGCTCGTCACCGTCCAGCGCTGTCGGGATCTCCAGGCCAGAGGCTCCCAGCAGCTGAGTCCCTACGTGGTCTACAAGTTCTTTGACTTCTCCGACTACCCCACTGCCACCATCCATGACTGCTGTGACCCCCACTTCAGTGACCTCAAGTCCTACTCTGTCCTGATGGATGTAGAGCTGGATCAGTACCTGAAGTCTGAGGCCCTTCAGTTCTATGTGTTTGACTACAAAGAGGAGCAAATGGACATGTACCTGGGGAAGGCCAGGGTCCCTCTTCTGTCACTGGCTCAGGACAAAGGCGTCACAGGTGAGGGTTAGCTGGGGCTAGCACTGTTCTGGTCTTACTTCTTGACCTAGACACACATACGTCTCCTATCTTCTGTTGTATTTTTGAAGCAGAGGTGCCCCAGACTACAGCCACAGAAGGGCAGTAAGCAGCAGTTAAAACAGAAACAATGGGTTCCTCTTCTTCTTTTGTAGAGTTAAAATCGTGCAGAGGGACAGGCTAACTAGTTTTTCTGTAGGGCCTTATTCTGGTTTTACCCCAACGCCTTCATTTTTGTCAGTGTGAGCTT
>NW_018133283.1:0-770 GCF_001952655.1 Monopterus albus
TTTGGATGCCGTCTGTGACTGCCTGGTACCTGTCGTGGGTGGAGGTAGTGGTCTTCGATCCAACCGGCCTTGTTTTTCTTGGCTGCGCCGTCGTGGGGTGAATCATCGCATCTTGACGACGCTTCGACCGACTTCTCGACTGGCTGTGTCACAGGTCCAGGCTGTGGCAAGGATTGGCTTGGTGAATGCCTGATCGCTGACCAATAAAACGTTCATATTGAGGGATTTCTTTGGACCTGAACTTTTTATTTTTGACAGAAACCTGGGTTGGCGCCGGCAGCTGCTCTGCCTTCACTGAACTCTTACCGGATGGATGTTCCTATTTTAACTCGCCACCAACATCTGGCCGGGGTGGCGGTTGTTTTTAGGAACTATTTTAAATGTAGGCAGTGTACTCTACCTTTACCGACATTCTCCAGTTTTGAAATGACTGTATGTGAGGTGGGCTGCTCGACCCTGTTCTGTGTGTGGTTGTTTATAGGCCACGTAAGTATAATAAGGACTTTGTGAGTGACTTTTCTGACTTTTTGTCTGGTATCATGCCTCATTATGATTGGCTTCTTATTCTAGGTGATTTCAATATACATGTGTGTTGTCCCGATAAACCGCTGGTAAGAGACTTTTTAGCTATTATTGATGCTTTTAACTTGGTACAATGTGTGTCTGGTCCAACGCATGAACAGGGGCATAAGTTGGATCTTATTATCTCCAATGGTGTCTCTGTGTCAGATGTTGATATTGGAGTAAATGTTTTTTCTGACCATATGCCT
>NW_018133284.1:0-770 GCF_001952655.1 Monopterus albus
AATTTATTGAGCTGCACCTGTATTTGCTCTTTTAACTTATAAATCTTCTGTGTCAAAGTTGCGAAGCTGTTTTACAAAAATTACTGGACAAATTTATCACCTATATGGCCTTTGAAATCTTTAGTGCAACAGAATATACTGTATAAGATGAGAAGTAGCTGAGAAGCATATCTTAGCACTAAGAGCTGTCACATCTTGGAACACATTTATTCCTCTTATCCGACCTGTGACAGAGACATCATCCTGCTCCTCTCTGGACCAGGCCCTGCTCGTCTCCACTGCGACACTGCAGTCAGACACGGAGGATGTGATGCTGCTGCTCTGAAGTTGAAGCCTTTGTCTTAAGCGTGCTATGTCACAGATGTAGGCCTCTTTGTAGAACTGACTGGCTGCAGAGAGACAAAGAGGAAGACACCTTTGGATCAGAATTAAGGTAAGAAACAGGTTTAAAGGTCCCACACTATTCACTTTTCATGCTTGTTTTGAGAAACCTTAGGGCCATAACTGTTTCATAAGGTTTCTTCAACAATCTAGTTTAATTAAACAGGTATTTATTGGAAGAGGGTGAAAAAAGCTCTCTGATGGTACCAGGTGTTCAAATTGAAATAACAAAACCTGCTGAGTGGAAACTTTGTTATCAGGTCTAAGCTGTGATGAGTCTAAAATGAAAGTGACAAATAATATATTTTGATTAGAGTTATTTATATTGTAACTACTTATGATGGCATTTAGGGCTTGAATGTGAAGTCAAATCTAAATGTGAAATTATA
>NW_018133285.1:0-770 GCF_001952655.1 Monopterus albus
GTTATCAGCACTTGAAAAGGTTACATGCTTTTGACACCGCACCTTATTTCCAACAAGGATTATTAACATGTTTTCTCATTCTTCCTTTCAACCAGATGTTGTCTCGGCGGTATTAGTTGCTCTGCCCATATTAGTCATTACAGCAACTTCAGCTGATCATGAAGAAGCACACATACAGTAGCGTATGCAATGTAATATGCATGCAGAGAAAGTCACTGAGTACTATACAATACTTTAACAATTCACAATAAGTGCAGCTTAATGACTCTGAAGCATTTTACAGTGCAAAGATGATGAAACACTTCAACTTTTAGGCTGTATTTTCACAGTAATGGATTTCTCTTTTCGTAGCACTTCAAATCATTTCATACAGTATCTGCCTACCTGTATTACATCTTAAATGGTTTATTTATTAATACAAACTGGATTATCATTATCAATTTGTGACATTTTTGGAAACTGTCTACAGACAACTCACGAACTGTCACCTTAACAAAGCTAATGCGATGAATGGTGAAGTGTGTGGCCTGATCACACACATTTCTACATTACAAAAGGGATATTGTTTATGGAGAGCAGCAGGGCTGGGATTCTCGACTGATGTGTTTCAGCCTATATAGGAATGACACTTTGGACTGGGTTCTTGAACCAGCAGGCCTTCCTCTATAATCTCGCTCCCGTCAAACAAACCTAACAAGCCTGAACACAACACACAGGCATAAAACTCAACCCTCCCA
Source organism: Monopterus albus (assembly GCF_001952655.1). Taxonomy (NCBI): domain Eukaryota; kingdom Metazoa; phylum Chordata; class Actinopteri; order Synbranchiformes; family Synbranchidae; genus Monopterus; species Monopterus albus. Next base: position 738 of record NW_018133285.1, read on the forward strand.
CACAGCTCCTATACCCTGCAGCTAAAATCTCTG
>NW_018133286.1:0-769 GCF_001952655.1 Monopterus albus
GTACCTCTGTCCAGGGCGGCCCTAGCCCAAGGAGATAAATGTAATAAGAAAACGTAACTCATGGTTCAGAGAAGGATTTCCTGTGGGAGCTCTGTTTCTCTGATCCCAGCGCTGTAAGACTTCACCTGTGCCCAGACTCTGAGTAAACTTTCTGTTGATTTAAACAGTCCTCTCCTGTCTTCATTTCGTGCGCTTTCAACAAAAGAATTGGGTTATTTCTAACGTGAGTGTGAAGCAGGACCGGACGATAACGTGCAGGTGAATGGCATGATGGCTGATTATGGTGGCAGAACAGTGGGGAGGGACAGGGTAGACGCAAACACAAAGACCAGAAGTGAAGCTGAATCGCAACACATTTAGCAGACGTTAACATTCAAGTAATGATTAGACCACATGTGTCACACTCAAGGCCCGCGGGCCACGTCCGGTCCGCGATATCTTTTCATATATATATATATTTTTTAAATGGCCCAACGATATGAAGCGCCGATAACACACAAACTACAAATCCCATAATGCAGCACAACAGCTGCCTTACCGAACGATAGGCTACCTACAATCATTTCCGCGGTCACATCAATCAAGCGTCTGTTGATGTATACAACCTTAATTTCAAGTCAAAGTTGCCCCTAACAATGGCCAAGAAGAAAACAGAGCCTTTCAAAACCGGTGGGAGGCTGAGGATATGTTTACTGACATTACCGGTGTTCTGTCAGATTTTGCCACCTTGTCGAGATATACCACCTTGTTGCAAAATCTATGGACTGAC
>NW_018133287.1:0-769 GCF_001952655.1 Monopterus albus
TATGTGAAAGAGAAACATAAGAGATGGACATGAGTCAAATAAATGCAAGCAAATAGAAGCAAGGCAAATACCATCCTGTACACACCAAGAACCACAAACTGACAAATGTAAACACTCATAAACAAACAGGTGAGCTGCACAGTGGAGGAGGAGACACTGAAAGTTTATAAAGCATGTTCATCTGTGTGAGGACGCTATTTATTCATTCGTCACCTGTACAGCAGCTCTCCTCCACTTTACATCACAGGTCGGATCAGAGACTATTAATCAGTGTAAATGTTTTTACCGTAGGCCTTAAATATTACATCTTGCATTTTAACAACTTCAAATATGTTGAGTTACACTTTAAGTATTTTGCTTTCAATTCTTCACTGATCTTTTATGCCCTACCATTTTTATATAGAGCAGCGATGGCGGCAGCAGCTTTGTCCAGAAGCAGAGGAGCATCTGGTGTCAGAACCACAACAGGCCCACAAGTTCACTGGTTGACATGACAAATAAACAGTTTGTCTGTCACTGTTAAATCTATTATTAAAATGCTCTCAATTTTTCTGTCTGATGTCGTTACATTATGCAGTGTATTAAAGCTGCTGTCATGTTTACAAGTTCCCAAATTTGACCACATGTTAATTTTCACTCAGGATTTGCAGGAACAGTTCGAGGAAATTGATGAAAAATCACAACAGAAATTGGACAGACTGAAGGTGAGTCAGTGACTTTGTTCATAAGTGATTTTATCCCTGTAAGCCCTAAGCCTGTTTTGGGGATT
>NW_018133288.1:0-769 GCF_001952655.1 Monopterus albus
TGTGTGTGTGTGTAGGTGTACCGTAGCGTCCTACTGCGTCACACTCCTAGGGAGCAGGTGGTTATTGAGAACATGGAGGTGGATTCTGTCTCAGGTGGTCAGTGTAAGACTGGACACATGCTTCATGAACATGCTGCACACTGAGACGGTGGCGTATGGTTTGCTTCAATGTGGCACTGTGTTTGACAATGACTTCTAATAAATGTGTTTCTTCAGCTGCAGAGAAAACCAGCCAGGTCTCAGGGGACACAAACTTCAACCAGTCAGGGGAGGAGGAGCGTGGTGACCTCATCCAGTTCTACAACACTATCTTTGTCCTAAACATGAAAAGCTTCGCACTGCGATACGCCACCCATGATAATCGGGTATGTCGCTCACACAGTGGCGTCTGACTCAGAGCAGGAAACTGGGTTCAGCGTCATGACATTTACCACTTCACCTTTAACGAATGATGATATGAGTGTTTTCGATCCTCCAGGCGGACGCTCCTCCTCTCTCTCCATTCCCGTCAGTTCGAGCTCAGCCTGTCTCTCCTCGTCGCATCTCTCAGAGACATTCACTGTATGTCTCCCCCCACAAGAACCCTGCAGGCTGCCTCTCGCCAAACTCCTATACCTACAGGATCAACAGCAGCCCATCCAAGGCAAGAACACAGTCACTTACAGAGAGGCGTTTACGGTCAGCTGCTTTGTTTGGGTTTGGGAATCGCAGCCGACCCATTGTGCTCACCATGAAAAGTCTTGACTGGTCCAGAGTTTCAGTCCTAATT
>NW_018133289.1:0-769 GCF_001952655.1 Monopterus albus
ATTTTACTGTGTTGTAAATGGCAATTTCCTCCATTTCAAAATAAATTTACAACACAGTAATAGGAGGATTTTTTTCTTTATACGTGAAGTTGGAAAGTATGCGATCAATCCATTAGACCAAATGACACTGCTTGATGCACTGAATGGGGTATGTGGCAACACAACAGCAGCAGCATACATTCTGACTGTGCTTCTGTCTTGATCCCCCTGTGTAGTCGTGCTGACAGATGCCTGTGCACTACACTGCCTCCCTGACAGATGGTTTTACAGCCCTTACAGTTAGTATGTAGAGATATGGTGCCATCTTGTGGCCAAATTAGTGATAAATAGAAAACAGGGGCATAGGCAGTGTGCAGTCACTGTATCTACTTCAGTACATGTTTAGGTAGGCTACTTGAACATGATTTGAATATTTTTATTTTTTGCTACTTCACTACATGTCAGGGAGAAATATTCTAGCCTAACTGGGCTCCCTGTCCTGTTTCAGATGTCTGTGAGTTAGCAATTCCACTAAAACACAAATCTCCTATAAACCTCTTGCATTATTTCATTTCAACAACTGTTTGTTGCGGACAAAATGTCAATTGATCAATTCTTACTGTGTCATAAATGATCATTATTATTTTTATTAGCTTCAGGAACAGCTGTGTTGCCTAAATCAGCAGACTCATAGAGTGTTTGACTGTTTTGCAGTCAAGCGTGTTGTCTTTTACATGTACATGCTTGTGAGCATGTTTACATGCCTTTGTGAGGACACTCACTGACATAA
>NW_018133290.1:0-769 GCF_001952655.1 Monopterus albus
AAGTCAGTGTCTGGGTAACTAAACCAAGTCACATACATTCAGCATAATGCTGTTTGTCTTTACTTAACTTCGCTGCTTAATACAAATGTGAAGCTGTTTCAATATACTGACTTAACTAAGTTATGTAAATGTAATTTAAGTTTTGGGTAACTGTTACTCAACTGTATTTAGTAAGCCTAATGAAACTATAGTTTGTAATTCCAACTTAGCTGATGTAAATAGACGTGACTTAATTTGTTTTCATTGTTATAATGGAAGCCATTTTAAGTGGAGTTACTAAACCTGATTATGTCAACAATTTCCACACAATACAGTTAAGTAAACTCAAATCACACTACTTTGGTTCTGTTAACATTTATTACCAGTTGGCATGGTAAAATTCCAAACTTGTTACAAAATCTGGCAGTTAATCACAGACCTATAAAGATTGCCATAACAAAAATATTTCCACCTTATATTTTTCAGTGTTTCATAAAATAATACAACAGAAAATACTACAGTGGATAAGGCTCTGATGTTTTGATAGATTCAACAATAAGAACTTGGTCAAATTAGCTTTGGATTTCTGAATAAAAACTGCTTACAATTTCAGTAGCTTATACACATGGGATTTGTCAAAAAAGACAAAAGAAATCCCACTTTACACTATCCCTTGAACACAACACTCAACAGTCTAAAAACATCAAACTTTGCATTTAGCACCTGAACCTTTGTTGACATGCGTTTGCCATACAGTTCCATGACAAGTTTTTGAAGAACCTCAAATTGT
>NW_018133291.1:0-769 GCF_001952655.1 Monopterus albus
TAGCTACTATGCTGCACACAGATGGAATCAGCTTGCTGATGAGTTTAAATGTGTCCCAACTTTAGCCACTTTTAAATCCAAACTGAAAAACCTACAGTATTATTGCACTGCAAACTGCTCTTTGTTGTTTTATTTTGTCTTACTTGAGTTCACTCGGGTTTTTAATGTTTATTGTTTTTATTGTTAATGGTTTTCTTTTCTATGTAAAGTACTTTGAATTGCCAGTAGTTAGCATTTTAAAAATCACACCACTAATGCTGTGAATCACTCTGTATCGTGCTCTGAAAAGTAAACTTTATTATTACAATGATATTTTCTTGCGTAAGATCATATATATGGTCAACTTGTACTGATTTACTATTAGTTGTCAGCACCTGCACACTGCATAGCACTGCATTGCTTCTCTACTGAGTGTTTCTTTTGGGGCTTTCATTAAAATTGTATGAAATGTGCTATACAAATAATGCTGCCTTGCCTTTGCTGGCTTTAAGTGTTTTGTTGTTGTTTTTCCAGCTAACACCTGACCGTCATTTTGTGCTGGACTGCCACCCCATCTACAGTAACATTGTCATTGGAGCAGGATTTTCAGGTATAACACAACACAGTGCAAAACAATTAAAATGTAACAAAAGAACAGTTTACTTTTATATATCTTTAGCTTGTGGTGGGATGAGAAAATGGCAGTGCTAGCAGAAGCAGCAGCAGCTCAGTTTCCTCATGGTTCTTTAGTTTGATAAAAGTACAAAGAAAAGATTTTCAGTGTTTTCAC
>NW_018133292.1:0-769 GCF_001952655.1 Monopterus albus
TGGAAGATGAAAGACCCCGAACCAAACAGTCAGTACTATGCCCCACGCATCAACATGGGGGCACGCTAGACCCCTCAAAGCCCTGCCCCTGCAGTTTAGTAAGATTCAAAGTTTGCTTTGCTTCAAGGTTAGAAGATAATGTTGATTCTGAAAAGTGTACCTTGACACCAGTTGTTTTCTTGTATTAATCTCGTGTAAGAATTATGTCTGAATGTATGTTTTAGTTACACACCACGTAAACAACAACACACACACGGAATTCTTCATCTTGCTATGACTAGTGCTCAATGCATGCGGAGCATAAGATATGAGAAGGAGATGCCGGACTGTTTCTAACTCTATATCTTTTTGTGTAAGGGGTTAGCCCAAAACCTTATAAATGTATTAGGCTCGTGTTTCCGGGGTCACTCTTCTCCAGCAGCTTGTCTGAGGGAGGGAGCCACCCGGGTTGTTTTTTCTGTAACTTTTATTTGTGGCTTTTTTAAATAAGATGACCGGTCCATAGTTCCGGACCAGCAGTGGTGGTGTAATCCTGTGCCAGGCTGAGCTGTGAATCTGACATTTGGTCCTGTTTTGGCTGAGATTTTCCAGATGAGAGAGTGACTCCCTGGGTCTCTGTTGAGCTGTGTTGCCGTGTCCCACATCAACTAGGTCGACCAGAAATGAGGTAAGCGGGAACCTTTGGTTAAACATAAACTCCTGCACATTGAACTTCTGCCAGAATTAAAGTTGATGTGTGGAACTACAGGACCAGAGGTAATCGCCTCTA
>NW_018133293.1:0-769 GCF_001952655.1 Monopterus albus
CCTTCATTGTAAATTTTTATTACCTGCAATTTAACTTTAATTATATTATTATGGTCTTATTGTCTGTGTTGTTACTAGGGAGTCTGTTAGTAAAGCACAGCACAGGAACAGCTACTGCCTGTTGGTTCACTGACAATAAAAGCCAAGCTGGAAACGTCTGAAATACCTCCCACAGAAAACATCTACAGCTGGAAAAATGTTGTCACATTTGTATTTGATTCATTTTAAGCCAGTTATTGCTGTTAACACTTATACACAAGCAAAGTTGGAGCTGGCTGTTCTTTGTCATTCTGTAAGATTTCATTCTTATAGGCTCTAGTTACTTTATAATCTTTAGTTACTTTTCATAAGCTTAGTTTCCTTTAGTTACTTTTCATCCCTTTATTTTCCTTGCTTATACATATTAAAACTGTATTGATGACTGATTTATTTTTCCTTGGTTATACATAATAAAACTGTATTGATGACTGCAATATTCTACTGAGTGAAACTTTGGAACTGTATGCTATAAATTCTGCAGAGACAGGATGTCTGTTTTACATTTTAACAAAGACCTGTTGGCCTGTTTTGCATCTTCACCTAGACCCGCTTAGCATATTCCAAGTTCTGCTTTGTCATGTAGTATCTTGCAGAGACAGGGGGCCTACAACCTGAGGTGACCACCTGGCCCATTTAGCATACTCACTAGGTCCTGCTTTGGGGTCTGCAGCTCAAACAAACAATTGTTCCGTGTTCAATAATCAGCCGCCACCTGAATACCACAACACAC
>NW_018133294.1:0-769 GCF_001952655.1 Monopterus albus
AATAAATGTAGTAAAACACATAACATTTTCCTTAGACGCTTTTACTGAAAGTGAAAATACAAAAACTACAAGTACCTCAGAATTGTATTTGTGTTCAGTACGTGAGTAAATCAACTAGTCAGAGTACCTTGGTCTGGTGCCATGTAAGGCTGATATTTCCAGCCCCTAAATCATTTTTATTAGTCTAAATGCTGGGAATTGCTCATCACACTCCACTTTCCTCCTGTGTTCCTTCTGCAGAAAAGCTTTCAAGCTGTTCTGAACACTGTCTTTACAGCTGTTTGAGATCACACACGCTCTTAAAAGCTTCTACAAACACTGGCATTTGATGATTTTCTCTAGTTGCTGCTAGACAGAAAGATAGTGCAGATCCATTGTATTGTATTAATAATGTAAAGTGTTAGATTGCCATAGGGTAGCCTAATTGTATTTTCCTTTCCATCTTCACAATAGCACCACCATAGTACTTTAGATGTAATGTAGAACAGAACTTGGAGATGAGATTTTGGCTTGTGTAAGGGGCAGTCACTCAGTGAACCACTTTGGACCAGCAAGATATTAATATAAGCAGAAGAAAACACTCAGTCAATACAATGGCCCTGCAATTCAGTTCTCTTAAGGAATGCTGAAAATATTTCAGAGAGGTTTTGGTTCAACTTTACGATCAGTGTGGAGGCTGTTGTTTGTGGTTCTGTTCAACTGCACTGAGAGTTCAAACTAAACAAGGTCAGAGTGCTTTTATCCATTATGCTGCCCACAGCTGGAACCA
>NW_018133295.1:0-164 GCF_001952655.1 Monopterus albus
CACACACATGCAGTACATTAATATGCCATCGGGATGCCATCGGGTCTAGTAGCCTTCCTTGGGTTGACAGCCTGTAACATACGCCTCACCCTACACTCATCAACCATAAGGGTGGTACTGTTTTGGACCGAAGGCTGTAGTGTGGCTGCCTCTGGGTGTTCCAC
>NW_018133295.1:252-769 GCF_001952655.1 Monopterus albus
GATGCTGGACTCTTTGCCACCCCTTTCTGCTGTTATTACTGTCCAGATTGTGCTCAATCCTCCTCCCATAGTCCAACTTGGCCACTCTAATGCCTCTCTTCAGTTACTATGTCTAACTAATGTCTGTTTGCTCTCACAATTCAAACTGGGGAATTGTACAGTGGCGTACAGTGACCTGTAGCACCACCCAGAGGGGAGGAGCTCAAACTGTTTGTCCAGGGTGTGAGGGGTCTGCAGAAATCTTCTCTGCCCTCCTTGTGACCCGTGAGGTGTACAGGTCTTCCATGGAGGGTATGCACTGGTGGTTCTTTCTGCAGTCCTGATTGTCTGCTGGAGTCTGTTCCTGTCCTGTTTGGTTGCTGAGCCAAACCAGACAGAGAAGGAAGTGCAGAGAACAGACTTGATGATTCCACTGCAGAACTGTATCAGCAGCTCCTGGGGCAGGTTGAACTTCCTGAGCTGGCGCAGGAAATAACAATAATAATAAGACGAAATGTGGTGCAATGGGATTTATTTT
>NW_018133296.1:0-769 GCF_001952655.1 Monopterus albus
TTTGTCTTGAGTTTTCAACAATTGGCATATGAATCTTTATGACTGTAGTGCAGCCTTTAGTAAGAGGAGACAAATAAGCATGTAATGATGCATTTATGCACTAGAGCAGGCATGGGCAAACTATGGCCGGCAGCCCGTATAGACCTGTTAGGCTTTTTAATCCGGCCCACCGAACTTGTCCAAATTATATTATTAAATTATGTTATCAGTAAACCTCGTTCGTTTTGCCTTTTCCTTGCAATGCCCGCATTTCCCCAGTTGATGGTGCACTTTAGACACATTGACCTCTCTACTTCACTTTTTCGCTTTGACCAGGTTTCTGCTGTCATCGAGCGAATGTAGCTACCTTGGATTAAACTTGCCAGTGTCATCGCGGATGGATCGCCAAATTTAACTGGAAAAAACGTCGGGCTGCTGAAAAGAATCCAGGATAAAGTGAAAGAGGAAAACCCTGACCAGGATGTTATTTTCTTTCACCGCATCATTCATCAGGAATCTCTGTGTAAGTCTGTATTGTAGCTTAATCGTGTCGTGAATCCAGTCGTAAGACTTGTTAACTTTATACGAGCAAGGGGAGTTCAGCACTGTCAGTTTATTACGTTCCTGGAGGAAACCGATGCGGATCACCAGGACTTACTTTACCACTCTCGTGTCCACTGGTTAAGTTTGGGCAAAGTGTTTCAACAAGTGTTTGAGCTCAATGAGGAGATTAGCGCATTTTTGGCGTTAATGGAGAAATCCAATGAATTTCCTGAGCTGAGCAACAAGA
>NW_018133297.1:0-768 GCF_001952655.1 Monopterus albus
AAGAAGTCAAAAGGGCAATTAAGCCATTTCTTTACAGCTCAATGGAAGTGCCGGAAAAATAGATGTGGATATGGGTCATCACAAGAAAACAAACTACATACATCAAGAAGTTCTTGGCCCTATGGAAACCAACAACGGATCAGATCCCTGATTGACAAATATGAACATTGTGGATCTGCCACAGAGCACCAAGGTCACTGTGACACAAGCCAACAATCACGAGGTGAGAACAGAGGAAAAGACAATGAAGAACAGGGATCACGTAAGAAAGTGGCAACATTTGTTTCAGAAACAACAACAAAAGAAGTAAATTACTTTAAAGGGTCTTTTCAGTGTGAAGACCGACTGATCAGATCCCTGATTGACGAAGTTGAACAACAGTCCCTTGATGCAATTAAGAGCAAACCTGTAGCTACAAGAGGCTACAGAGCAACATATTTGCAAGAAGTGGCCAAAACTGTAAAAGAACAAGTGACAGAATTTGAGTCAAAGAGGAAATATGTTCTGAAGAAGAGGTTTACAGTTTATCTCATACTGTATGTGTTTGACAGAGCAGAGAGTTGGCTTTCAGAGTCCCACAAGAAATACAAGATGAACAATGATGCATGCGCTTATTTAGAAAGCAAGAAAACACAATATTACACCATCTTCAGAAGCTTCTGCAGAAGAAACTCATCTGCTGTTGTGCTTGGAGAACTGATCTGTGGCAAACTGAAGGTTTCAGCTGTTGCAGCTGTTTGTAACAAGACGGCCATTGAACTGGCTGGA
>NW_018133298.1:0-768 GCF_001952655.1 Monopterus albus
CAGCCAGTAAATTGTTTTGTTCTGGAGTGCTGGTGAGCCAGACAACTCAAACGCCAATAAGCTGTGTGTGATCAGGGGTTTAGTTGGATTCTGGAATATTGCCATCTGCACAGACGTGAATTATTTTATTTGTTTTGATGGTGCACAGTCAACCGCACGAGCTACTGCAAAACTCCAGTGAGCGAACTAACTTGTCAGCCTTCGAATTAAAGGGTATAAAATAAGTGGGGGGGCCGAATCAAGTAAGAAACCAAAAACGTACAGAAAACATTCCATGCGGAATGGGAGGACTTTTTTTTCGCAACGTTATATTTGAAGTGCGTGTGCTTGATCTACCAATTTACCATCACTATTCCGAAGAAGGGAAATGTGGAGAGGCACTTTCAGACTGTTCAGAAAAACTACGACACTCATTCATACATATATTTTGTGTGTGTGTGTGTGTGTGTGTGTGTGTGTGTGTAGGTTGATCATTTTGAGAACCAGTAGAAGAGTGGCACACCTTAGGATAAATACAATTTATTCTCACACCTTTTGTCCTACTGTTAAAATGTCTACTATCCAGCCAATTAAATTTATAAGCTTTTCTGTAAGAAGATATGTATGAATGGTTTTAAAGGCAAATGAAAAATCAAACTGTAAGGGGTTTAACTTTGATTTGGTTGGCCACAGTTCCTTTCATAACTAAAGGCATAACGAGACAGTAAATGTTATTACAATACTATATACAGGGATGTAAGTAAAGAAATCACTAAATTTTTCCACCTG
>NW_018133299.1:0-768 GCF_001952655.1 Monopterus albus
AACTACATATGTGACAGCTGTTGGATGAAGAAATGGATGAAGATGGAATACCCGTCAAAATACAGCTGTCAGGAAATAAAGTTGTACACATTGAAGTAGTGGAACAATTTGCTTTGCTAGAGGAAGAATCTCTTTCAGCATACAGCAAAAGGTGAACCAGCAGACAGTTTGTTTATGTATGTGATGTACTTTGGTCAGTAGGAAGAAGCTTATAAAGTGCTGTAGAAATAAATTTGATTTGATTTGCCATATAAATATAAAAACAGTAATGGATTTCTATTTGTGCAAGTGTGATGTTAATCAGCGGTTCTGAGCCGCTCCATAACCAGATGGTGAGAATCACTTTTCATCTCTGCTGGGAGCGTCTGCAGGGAGAGACGCGGCGATGAGCAAACGTGACATCTGCATTAAATTTAATATATGTGGAGCACTTTTCTCTGAAATGGTGTTTCTAGCCCAAGGTATGCCAGAGATATTAATGTTCAAAGAGCATGAGGCTGTCCTATTCATTTGAATGGGAATATTTTGTGTGAGAAACAAGCTGAATTTATTAAAAACTATGAAAGTTATAAAGATGATTGTTGCATCATTGGTGGCTGAACTTCACACGAGTTGAATAGAGTTGAAATGGCGTTTCTAGCCCAAGGTATGCCAGAGATATTAATGTTCAAAGAGCATGAGGCTGTCCTATGCATACGCATCCACATACTAAAGAACTGCATCGTCTGCAGCGAGAAACGAAGCGAGAACCAGAGAGGCAGCAATGAG
>NW_018133300.1:0-768 GCF_001952655.1 Monopterus albus
TTTTCCCCAGAGGCATTTTGCTTAAAGATGGTCATTAAATATGCTGCTCTTAATGTTGTTTGTGATTAACATTTTGTTTCAAGCCCCACCCATCTGTGTGCACTAATTAGTAAACCAGTGGTTAACAAGGTGTGCTGGTGGCTGCAGGACGGGGTTTTCAAATTAAACCGATGTAGGAGATGATCAGAGTTTGCATTACTAAGCATCAAGCTGCTGTGAACATACAGTATTTATTTGATGTTATTTTTGCAGAGTAGGTGGAAGTAACTTGCAGCTGTGCTGTTGGTTTACTATTGTCTAACTGTTCTTTTTCTCTTTTTCCTGTTTTCAAGGCTTCTGGTGAAGTCCATGAGAGACATCAGAGCGGAGGGCGCCAAGTATGATGAGCTTCTCAAGTACGTATGCCTCTTTGTTTCTCTGTGTCCTTCTGACTGATCCGCTTTGTCCTCTTTGTTTAATCTGTCGACCTTTTCAGGTGTTATAGCAGTGGTTTTGCACAGGAAGGAGCATCTCTAGCAGAGAAGACCCAGAAGGTATTTGATATTATATAAGATGTGATCTGTACTTGGCAGTTATCAAAAAGCCATTGTAGCAGTGCTGATTGAAAGCTTCCTGCCTGGCTTTCCAGATTAAGGCTGTGTTTAGACTGAGCTTCAGAGGTGGAAAAAATGCAGCCCTCTTCATTCACTGCAGCCTCAGACACTTTTGTTTACCTGGTTAGCATGAGCACTCGCTGCTGTTCTGTCAAATTTGGGCCACAGTTAACGC
>NW_018133301.1:0-768 GCF_001952655.1 Monopterus albus
TAAAAAAGTATGTGTCATATCAGTACAGTATATCAACATTTACCAGTGAATCAGCAACCACTATGCAAATACAGATACAGTAGTTATATCAGTGGCTGAAAATAAGGTAAGTGCACAACCTGAATAGGAGTGATCTTTGTTACTGCACTATATTCAGTTTGCTCATTATGCATCGACTGCACCATATAATCTCTGTTCTCCAATGGTATACTTTTTCTCTCTGCTCCTTCAAGGTACTGTATGTTCCATGCACTATGCAGCGAGGCCATCATATTTTCAGAGAGCAGAATGAGGTCCCTCCAGGTACACAGCCAATACAGAGGTGGCAATAGCTAGATGACACATAGAGCTCACTGTGTAGTTTTCCTTTTGCATTAACATCTGCCCACTGGGAAGAAGGTTTAATGAGATTTTGGTGTTTTTCATTTGTTTCTTAACTTTTCTCTTCATTTGATTGTTTGCATCCCTGTGCTGGTGCATGCAAATATAACACCAGAGTTGATCCTCCATTTTTCATTCATTATTATGGAAGATTACAGTGCCCTGGTTGGCAGAAAGGAGAGCTTGGTGAAACTGGGTCTCTGTCAATGGACTGTGTAAACCATGGCAACAAGCACTCCAGTAAATCCAATTAAACCCCCATAAACAGTCTTTAGGGACCTGGTTACTATTATTGTGAAAGATTACAATTTTTAGTAGCAATAAAATCCAACATGACAACAAGAACAATCCTTTCATGCTCCACTGGTAAATGTGGGGAGTTGTTCA
>NW_018133302.1:0-768 GCF_001952655.1 Monopterus albus
TGCACGCCAGACATACCACTGACCCATATGTCCAAACAGTTCCAGTGTGGTTTCATTAGTCCATAGAATTGTCTCCCAAAACTTTGTAGTCTTATCCAAATTTCTCCTGGCATATTCTACTTGACTTTTGATGTTCCTTGTGGTCAAAAGTGGAGTGTGTCTTGGGGACCTGCCATGAAGTCCTTGTTTATTCAGTGCACATCTTATAGTTGCCACTGCAGCACTTGTACCAGCCTTCATCACGTCATCTTGTAGGTGTCTTGCAGCCACACAGGGGTTTTTCTTCAGTTTCCCAACTAAATTGCCCTAGGGCCCTTAATGACATTTTGGGCTGTCTTCCACAGCCAGGCAGGTTTACAGATGTTCCATAAGTTTTAAACTTCCTTATAATGCTCCCAGTGGTGTGTCTTGGAATGTTAAATCTTTTGGAAATCTCCTCATACACTAGGCCCTTCAGGTATGATGAAATAATCTCCTCTCAGTCTTTCCTATGATTGAAATCCCTTGAATACCTTCATGGTTGGGGTTTATATATACATCACAACTGAAGCAAATGAAGGATTATTATAGAGTTCCAAATGGCTTAATTATGTTTCAACTCAACTTTAGACCATGAAAACCTTCAGAAAGCTTTAAAAACAACAATATTATATAAGGGTTGAATAATTGTGACATTGCTATCTTAACAAAATATACTGTTACACACAAATACTACATCATGTATTTTCTGTGTTGACTTTATGTTTGACTCAACTCATAAAGAAGTCA
>NW_018133303.1:0-768 GCF_001952655.1 Monopterus albus
AAAAAAAATGTGAAGCCATCCAGGCTCCTAGCATCCTCCAAGCAGTCTTTCCATGGTTTAAAACAGTTTAATCCCTTCACTTTCAAGGGGAAGTAAATGTCCATTCCATTGATTTGGATAATAATAAGGCGATTATCCTTATTATTATCCAAAACAATGGAATGATATTCTGTTGCCTAAAAATGGATCCTGATGGTTGCAAATAAAGCATGAATCAAGTCAGCCGAAGGATGGAACTTTGGAGGACGCCAAAAGACAGTGGGACAGTAGAGGATACAGAGTCGCCAAGGTTGACAGATGATATACTTTGACAGTTTGATCCCGATAAACGCAGCTGTAGGCGCACATAGATTGGGCGATGAGTTTTTTTACCAGCCTCTAGTCTGTGCATTTAATTAGGAACTCATGCGAATGAAATGCATCTCTTTGATTCTGCAGATAATCGGAGTTTTACGTACCAATCTTCTCTAACTGTACTTCGGGGTTCCAAACGATGTCCAGCAGTTTACGCTGACGAGCGATCTCTTCTTCATACTCGACGATAGTTTTTGAAAAAACTCCTAATATTTCTTCCGCGGCTGCAGTCAGTCGTTCGATGACAAGCTCCCTCAAATACTGAACCGAAGACATTGTTTCCAAATTACAATAAAAGGTTAGTAATAGCCTAACCATTTACGCCTCGGCTGTCTTCATGCAATTGGAGCGTGTTATTTCCGCCGAGTGTTACACTTTTATGTTCCGGCAATGCAACAGTATTATTTTGTTCCG
>NW_018133304.1:0-768 GCF_001952655.1 Monopterus albus
AATACTTTCTGAAATGCTGCTTGCTAGATTAAATCATTAACAGAGAAAGAGGATCATTACCTGTAACAAACGACAGCTGTGGTTACATTGCTGAATGGATTCTGATGGTCACTGTAGGTGATAAATCCTAAAGAGGTTTGTCTTCATCTGGTACAGATGAATTTTCCATTTTCTAAATGGTCAAAACTCCACTAGTTTCTGGACTTCAAGAGGCTGTGATTATACCACAGTGCATAATGTTCCACAGTAATGCAAACTGGTGGCGCCCATTTAGCTGCTGAGACCACTCACGCATTCAAACACAAATCTAAATTGGCTTAAGAACTACAAAAGCTTCATGTTGTGTTTATCATCATCAGCTCCATGTCAAAAAACAGCTTAGTGTCTGAGACTCTACACGAGAGATAAGACTAATGATTTGAACTAAAGCTTGTGGACATTAGCAATGTCACCACTGAATGTGCTACATAGATGTGTGAGATAAAAACTGTGGAGGTGTTTAAAGGTGCATGAACAGAAGATGCAGGGTGGATGTCAGCTGGAAAAGGAGTGTCAATGTACATTGGGCATAACCTCAGTGACCCTGACAGTTCAATGAGGTCAACCTACCCCAGTGGGACAAAAGTCAAAACCACTGCCATTATTACTACAAACTAGCTTTCACTCCTCAAAATATCATCGTAACAGTAATAGAAAGAAAGTTCCACATTGTTAACAGGGAACAAAGTAAAAAAGCTGAAGTTCCACACTGACTGATAGTGTAATGTA
>NW_018133305.1:0-768 GCF_001952655.1 Monopterus albus
TGGATGTTCACGATCCACAAGCACACAGGTTTCCCCACCAGTCGTCTGTTCTCCTGTACACGCAGCGCGGGGGGACATGACCTAACCTCTCCACTTCATTACAGCCCGACACCGCTACTCTGTCTGATGCAAAGCTGCGTGAGTCTGTGTGGTCTTCCCACTCCTCACCCGCTTGTGCGTATGAGCGATGGTTTCCCTTCCACACAGGAGGCGAGCGCTGTAACTGAGCATGCGGCGCTTCCTTTCTCTCAGCCCTTTCTCCAGTGCCCTCCCATGGGTTGCGCAGAGCGAACATTCCTTCTCTGGCAACGGCGGAGAGGGCACACCAGTGGTTAGTGACTATACACGCGAGCGCGCCACGCATATATGCTCGTCCCCTGACACAGCGTTATGCATTGTGGCGAGACCGGCTGTCCATGAACGATTGGATGGACAAGCTGATTTGCATCGGCTACACCCTGCAATTCTCCAGGCATCCTCCTGCTTTCAGCGGCGTGCTGGAGACTGTCATAACATCACCTGCGAGATCTGCTGCACTGGCGTCAGAGCTGCTAGCCAGAGCAGCAATCTCCGTGGTTCCGCAGGGGCAGGAACACAAGGGCTTCTACTTGCGCTATTTCCTGGTTCCCAAGAAATCAGGCGAAATGAGACCTATCCTCGATCTGTCTCTCTCCAACAAATACATAGTACAGAGACCGTTTCATATGCTCACAAGACATGTGCTGGAATGCGTGCATCCCAGCAACTGGTTTACTTCCATCGATCTGA
>NW_018133306.1:0-768 GCF_001952655.1 Monopterus albus
TTCAGAACCTTTCTAAACTCCATACTTAGCCATGCGTCACGTGACTCCCCCGTTCTCGGAGCTTTTGCTATTCTTTTGGTCTTCCTCTTACTGCTTTTGTGCTGCTATTATACCATTCTTAAGCATTATACACATATACTAGATGACAATCATAGAGAAAATTGTCACGAATTCAGCTGTCAGTGTTACTGAGATGGGATGAATGGTATTTGCGCTCATTCCAGCGCATACGTCTCACTGCTCCATTACAGTCAATACAGACGATCCGCTGTAGCAAAACGTCGGCATATTTGTAAATCGTAACTGTTCCTTCATTTTGTTTAATCTTGACATAATACAACAGTGCAATAACACAACAAAGTGCTGTATTTATTAATATTGGGTGTCACGTTTGCTCATCGCCGTCTCTCGCTCTGTCGTTCCCTGACTTGCAGTCAAATAATACACGCTGGAAGGAAAACGTCTTTGTAATTATAAAACGCCACGGTTCCTTTAATCTGTTTAATATCATGACATAATACAACAGTGTGCTAACACAATAGGGTGCTCTGTTTGTTTGAAACTGAATGCTGAAATGCACTTCGGTTGTCGCTGCCTGCTTGTCTCTGCAGATGCTGTCAAAAGCTGCTTGGGAACTCGTGAGAAGTTGAACCTTAACTTCAGGAATAGCGTGGGCTAGAAACGCCATTTTAACTGTATTCAACTCGTGATATAATTAGGAATTGATGTTGTAAATATCGGTTACGGTTTATTTTTAATCCATATTTA
>NW_018133307.1:0-768 GCF_001952655.1 Monopterus albus
AAAAAATGCATCGCATAGAGAGTAGTAGCACATAAAGAATGTTATCACACCTCTGGCGAAACATGCCGGCTGACAAGAGCTGGCAGTTTCCAATCTGACAAGGGCTCCTTGCTGGCAGGTTTAGGCTGTTCTACTGTGTGGTTGACAGGAATCCGAGCAGGAAGATGAAGTTCCTGGTTCCTACCATAAGTTGACATGCTTACTGGAACAACTGTTTGTACATCTAAGACAAAAAACACAATCAATTCAAAAATAAAACAAACATTATTTTGCAAACCATGTCCATTTCAATGCTTTGACTTTTACAATTTAAGACTCTTTGATTTACCTCTGCCTATGGAATGCTCCTCCTCCTTGGGGGACAGTATCGGTTTCTCCCCAGCTTTAAGGTTACGTATGGCTAACTCCAGGAGCTCAGCTGGCCTGGCATTTAACACCTGGGCTTTGTGCAGAATTGAAGTTGCTTTGATCATATTACCTTAAAAGGAAGGAAGAAGGGAAATTTTAACTATGGTTTACAGAAAGGCTGGCTACACAAGAACTCACTTAACTGACTTGGAAAAGTCTGAAGCACTACATGAACGTAAGAGTACCAGCACCCTGACCAGCCTTCAGCAACTTGTCATCAATTTCAGGGTTACAATCATGGTTGCAAATAGTAATTCTGCATGTACTCCATGAAACACCATCTACTCTAAGTAGATGTGTTTAGTGACTGTCAATTCCATATATCAGGTTTGAAAAATGAAAATAAATTATGAGCTACAC
>NW_018133308.1:0-768 GCF_001952655.1 Monopterus albus
CAGGGTTTAGACAGGAGTTAAAATATGAGAGAAAAAGCACAAAGACCTTACTTGAAAAACCCATCATGATGTTATAGCCATAGAGAGAGACACAATAAGATGGACAGTAACACATGAGAAACACAGCAACAAGGACACCAAAAGTCCTGGCTGCTTTCAGCTCTGATTTCCAAACAGTTACAGTCACTGAATGCTGCAGTGAGACAGCTGCAATGTGGGAGCGCCTGAGACACAGCCACCACAAACACTCTCATATACAGAATGACGATGGCAGTAATGGGAAGGATAAAGAACAACACAATGTCAATAGCTCCGTTTATGTGTTCTGTTGTTGTGTTCTGTTCGCGTCAGCTACACACTCCCTCTGTTCGGGTCATTTTGTCCCAGTATAATATTTATGGACTCATAAATCCACATCTATAAGATTTTTTCACTCCTGCCACTTCTACTAGGATCACACACCTCTCTGGCTTGCGTGGGGGTGACTAACCTGTGACGTGTGTGACATTGGAGACGTGTGTGCCCTCCTGGCGACGGGCGTCGCTGACGCACTCCTCCACTATATCCGTATTAGCTTAGCTCGCCTTGCGGTAACCAAAACATAATAAATTACAAATGTGAAACACTATCTAACACTCCCAGAACACATTTTATTATCAAACAGACTGTATTTTACATGAATTACCAACCTGTGACCGGTTGTGCCATTCCTGTGCCATTCCTGAGACGCGTCTCACCGATGCTCCTTTGTTCTCTCTATGCGCGTTA
>NW_018133309.1:0-767 GCF_001952655.1 Monopterus albus
AGCAGGCGCCCGCCTTCCTGCTTCGGTGAGACCACCGACAACGCTGCCTTGTTCGCTGGCTGCTTCCTCGTGCAGCACCTGACTCTCTATGTGACGCATGTCCAGAACCTGCCGCAGGACAGTGGAGACAGGGGACGTTTCAAACCCCAAAGTGTTGCAAGTCAACATCAGAAGTTCAACCACAACAATCTTTGTCTTTGGTACACACAGCTGTTAATCATCTGTTTACTAAAATAAGAACATCTCAGTTCTGTATGTCTGTGTTTGTACAGTTGTTTTTTTGTTTTTTTTTACCTGAACTGTCTTCAACACTGGATGACTGCGTGCCTCAGCTGTCACAGCATCAATATGCACATGTTATAGTGTGTTTGTTCTTAGCTTGAGGACCAACCGTGGCTCTGAAGAGCTGCCAGTCTCCAAAGTTCATGTTCATCTCCTTCTTCAACTCGTCGATGTTGCACTGAGACAAAACTCTGCCGTTAACGTTTGCCTGAAAAGCAGATGGAGAAGACGACATTTCATTTAAGTTGTAACACCCAGTGTTCAACAGGTTCTTTAGTCTCATGAGAAGAATCTAGAAACAGAGATTTGATTGCTGTGTGAAATCGAGCCTCTGACCTTCCTGATGGTGGCGTTGTACTGTCCCATCATGCTCTGGTCGATGCCTTCAATCTGCCGCACCCGCTCACAAACTGCCTCTGTTGTCATGGAGCTGAGGAGCATGGCCGGAGCTCCTGACACGACGGAGGCGGAACCCTGAACACAAA
>NW_018133310.1:0-767 GCF_001952655.1 Monopterus albus
TGCATATCCTCCTGGGTTCACGTGGACTATCCTGCTTTGTTTTTCACTCTACTTTTTCAGCCTCAGCCTCTGTTTAGAGAAGAGTTGGCCTGTGCTCCTCTCACACAGTCAGCTGAGCAGAGGGAGAAAAGATGAAGGATTACTCCATAGTGCTACAGTCAGCCAGTGATGGAAACTTTGAGCAGTTTATCAAACTGCTGTCGAACAAGCAGAACACAAACTTGTAAAAATGCGACGTCTTCACGGCTTTGCTTATGGTCCACTCATTGAAGTCCCTATTGTGCTTCGAAACCAAGTGAAGTCCTTGTTTTATCTCTAAACCACTATAAGTGCCTCTTTACACACCGTCCCTGCAATGCTAAATATTGAGGTGTGAAGAGCGGACATTTAACCAATCACAGGCAACTGCTCTGGGTGCGCACACCCTGTCCCCTGTTCCGGAAAGTTGATTCATGAACTACCTCCCAGGGGGAGCCAAAATTTAGCTCCCTGAACACACCTCCAAAGCAGGCAGAGGGCAATGGAAACAAACACAGAACCTGTTACAAACATTACTTCACTCAACACATTTCTCTATAATGCCATAATGGATAAACCCCTAAAGATTTCTTTTGGAGGGTAGTGCTGTCTGATTGGTGGGCTGCACTTTGTCAGATGTGTCCCAGATGCATCCGTCAAGAACAGACCAGATTTGTATGTGTAGTGATGAAGACCGGAGAGCTGAATCAGGGACTGACTGGAGATGTGATGCATCCAGACCTGGTGAA
>NW_018133311.1:0-767 GCF_001952655.1 Monopterus albus
ATGTCCAGATGCCCAGACACTAACCTTATGAAGTCTGATAACCACACGCGGGACATTGTGTCCACCCTTTTGGCAGCAACTCAGACCACCTTACTACCTCCACAAATGGATCCAATTTCGACACACACTCACATGTCAACAATGACTGAAAAAGTTCTTTCGGTAACAACCTTTCCAAGTCGCACAACATCGAGTCTCGTTATCATTCAGAGTGATTGGAATGTGATGAAAAAACAAAGGTTGGATCCAGACTTAGCCGTTGTTTTCTCCTGGATAGAAGCAGGACATAGACCACCCTTATGGAGGCTACGCAATGCTTCCCCATACCTCAGGAAACTGTGGACACAGTTTAACCAACTTAGCATTAATGACGGTATACACAACTCTGGTGACGATGTGTTGCAGGTGATCATCCCCAAGTCGCTGATTACAGACATACTCAAGAATGTCCATGATCGGTGGGTTATTACGGTCAGGCCAAGACATTAGACAGAGCTATGCAGTCCTTCTATTGGCCATATATGTCCTCTGACATTGGCAGACACTGCTTGCAGTGCACAGCTTGCCAGTCACGGCGTTCTCCTGTGCCCCGACGACAGGCACCCCTCATTCCCATCTCTCCTGCCCGTCCATTCCAGATGGTGGCAGCAGACATAACGGAGTTGCCTGTTTCAACCAAGGGTAACCGCTATGTTCTAGTAATGATGGACCTGTTCACCAAGTTTGTAAATCTCTATCCGTTAAAGGATCAAACTGCTGTTTCAGTG
>NW_018133312.1:0-767 GCF_001952655.1 Monopterus albus
CTAAGAGCATCCTCTTCATGGGCAAGATCAGCGACCCCACAGCTATGTAAAGATGCTATTGAAATAAGCGTTACATTTTCACACTGCACCAGCCATGTTAGATTAATAGTGTGTCTGCACTCTTTCACCTTGACACATTAATTGCCATTTGTCACCCTAGCCTGACAAAGTGCATAAAGAGTTAATATACTGCATCTAATTGGTTTGTTGTATAAGAAACTGTTTGTTTTGTGCTTGTGCCTTTTCAGCATGAAGTCAAATAAAGACTTGTCATGAAAAGATGGAATTTTATTGTTTTTAAATCTTTTGACCCTTTTGTGTTCACTGAACTAATTATCTTGAGGTGCCATGTGATTTACAGTGAGACCAGGAACATACAATAATACTGGGAGAAATTAGCAAAGTAAAGAAAAAGGAAAAAAACTAAGGTGGAGCAAAGAGAACCTGTGCAGAGCTGGGCATGTGCCTTGGTGGACGACCAGTGTTAGCTAACCATAGCTGCTGGTGCCATCAAGTGGCTTAACTGCTTTAGCTTCCCAGTACAGAACCGAGGCCTCCTAGAGGCAATATCATTTCCACTCTGGTGGCATCTCAAATAACAAATAAAGTGTACTGCAGCTGCACTGCAGCCCGCCAATGCTGTTTTGGGCCACAAAACGCAGCTCTGAACTGCCTTTGCCCAAATTCCTGAAAATACAAACACACATGTGAGACACAGTCACCAGAGGTGGAAAATCACTAAGTACATTTACTCAAATACTGCACTT
>NW_018133313.1:0-767 GCF_001952655.1 Monopterus albus
ATTTGATATGAGCTTTGACAACGTGTTTCAGATGTGCAACGTACACTCAGCCCTACAACCGTTGCCCAGTGTCACCCTTTCGAAGCAGAAGGTTGTTTTCATTTCCAATTGTGGTTGAGGTCCATCTTCCTCTGTCTGAGCTGTAGACACTAAATGTGTTTGAATTTACAGATTACAGTGGGTTGCAGAAGAGCGTTAGCCACCTGTAGACTAGAAGAGTCCCAGCTGGCTGTCGAGGGTTTCAAGATTAGGTTCAAGTCTTCTTGGTGTAAGAAGGAGACCAGGATAAACATATTAACTGTGTGAAGAAGGGAACCTTTGGTTGCTTAATAAGAAACTTAAGTGCTGTTGTGTCAAACATGGGTAGAAACGTTATGTACTATGGAGGGATGATTGTTTTTAGGCCTTTATTCCAACCATATGCTATTTGATCAGTTGATTTCAAATGATTTCTGCTTTTAATTAATTACATTCATGTTCAACTATTCTGCATGACATTCTGCATTTGTGCAGCCCCTATTTGGAATCAGTGCTGCATTCAGTACTTTCAACCTGACTCTTTCTCTGCATAGGTTACGAATGTGAGCAAGTACATATGAAAATTCATATGTACTTGGATCAATAAGATAGATAAATAAATAAATTTATTTTAAAGGTATTCATCTACTTAAAAATTATGATTATTGTGTTTTCCTGTCAGGAGGTAGGACTTATGAGCTATACTGCAACCAGCCACGATAGTTTCGCTTCTGGGAGCTGTCATGGCA
>NW_018133314.1:0-767 GCF_001952655.1 Monopterus albus
ATGTTACTTGTTCTCTGGGGTGCTATTGCCTGAAGTCTTTTAAGAGGTCACAGAGACCAGTCAGTGAACTCAAAGAATGCACCATAAACTACAGAACCTATGTAGAGCATAATATTTCTTTTGTTCATTTTATACAAAAGAAATATTTTGCATAGTGTATACATGGAATCTGAACGTAATGTGCACATTGCCAACACAGTGACCTAAGAAACGTGGTAGCTGGACCTCGGATGAGTCAGACTTAATCATCTTTGAAGGCTTTGATGTACAGAGGTGATGGGAAAGATGTCAGAGGCCGACTTCACTGTTCACCTGACAGCTCCAAAAACAATTCCTACATCGCTTCACCAACAGTACTTTGCATTCCTCTGCGTTAAAGTGGTAAAGACGTTGTCAAACTTGCTAAGGAAGAGGAAAAAAAATCCTGACAGACAAATCTTTCTTCCAGATGCCATAAGGTGTCCCATGTTTCATCCTTGTCTTACATTACGACACTGTGCATCAGATAAACTGTGCAATTTTCATGTCCAGTGCTGATTTTTAGTATAATTTAACTATCAAGCTATTATCTTGTTTGATCTTGACATGCCTAATATTGCCATGTGCAGCTCAGATGATTTGTTCTATGATTGCCTGTTTTTCTATCTGCAAGCTATCAGACTGGCAGATAGTGCTATTCCCAGGATAGACCCTGAGGTGTCAGCAAATTGCTGAATAATTCATACTGTCAGTCTCCTCTGAAAACAGTGTGTCTCCAAAAGGCAGAC
>NW_018133315.1:0-767 GCF_001952655.1 Monopterus albus
TTTAGCTCTTTGCTGCACTCTCTCTCCTCCCTCTGCCTGCTCAGCCCTGCCACCATAACTGCTTCTGCATGACACCTTTTCTTTCACTCTAATCTGTTGTACCTCCATTTCCTTACACAGCACGTCACAACCCCGTATGCTACACTGTGGCTACCTCCACAGCTACAACACTTAGGCCCCACTCCCTCTCCATGGTTCCCATACTCATGTTCCCCACCACACCTAGCACATCTTTTCTTCCCTTTACATACCTTGGCCACATGTCCAAATTCCTGGCAGTTAAAACATTGCATCGACTTTGCTATATATTCTCTAAGATTAACAAATCCAAGGAACAACTCTTTTGGAAGCATGATTCTATCTCCATTTTCTTTATTCCCCTGGTCATTCTCTTAGCACTTTTCACCTTGCTATTCTCTACATTCACATTCTCTATCAACTCCTTCATACTAACACTAAGGGGTTCTCTGGAAATTACCCCTCTATTCCCCCCAAATTGCTTTCACCCCACTCTTACTACTTTTGCCACTTTGATTTTCCTAACATTTGTCATTTTCTTTGCCTTTTTCACCTGAGTTTCTCTGTTTCACCCTATTAGCAAGCTTCCGTCCCCTAACACTTGG
Source organism: Monopterus albus (assembly GCF_001952655.1). Taxonomy (NCBI): domain Eukaryota; kingdom Metazoa; phylum Chordata; class Actinopteri; order Synbranchiformes; family Synbranchidae; genus Monopterus; species Monopterus albus. Next base: position 624 of record NW_018133315.1, read on the forward strand.
GCATTCTTTACCTCCTCCAACTATCCTCTAATAACCTTAGTTATCTTCAGCAGCTCAATCCTCTCTACGCCTTCTTCTCCCTTAAACCTTACCACTACACTGAACAATCTTCCTTTTGGTTCCTGTCCTACTCTCCTCCATCTC
>NW_018133316.1:0-767 GCF_001952655.1 Monopterus albus
TAGTTTTATTTCACTGTGTCTTTAAAACACTGATTGTAATATAGTTAAAAATGTGATGACTCCGTTTCTTGTCTCTGTTGTCAGAGTGACACGGAGCCTGCAGGAGCCATCTGAGCTATGCTGCCAAACCAGAAACACACCTGTGATGCCGACAACAGTGTGAGGAATGAGGAAAGATGTATCAGCTGTGATCTAAGGAGCTGTGTTTTGTGGGGTTTAATCTTATGGGATTACCTGTCGCAGGCAGCGGAGTTCAGACATGGTGCGTTCCTGTTTGGAGCGAGCCAGTTCTAGCAGCTCATCCTTCCAGCTGTCGCCCTCTTCTGGTGTAAAAGATCGAACGCTGCACTTATCTCAGCCAGAAACAGGCTACAGCACAGATCACAAGCACCAAACATGGACTGCAGAAATAAGAACCGATTCCACTCGGTGTCAGTCTCCACTTACAGGTCAATAGAGTTATATGGTTGTACCTGACAAAACGAGATCTCTGCGGAGCAGCTGCAGCTCCTGTTTGAGTCGGATCATCTCCTCCCTCTGGGCGCTGCTCTGTGCCACCTGCAGCTGCAGCTCCTCTTCAACCACAATGCAGGACAGAATCACATGCACACACTCAAATGACTAGTCCTGCTTAAAGAATTAGTCAACCAATAGCAAATAAACAGGCAACTATTTCATGACTGATAACTGCCAACGGCTGTCTCATTCCCCCTATCAACTGTGCAGATTTACTGCTTTTCTTCATCACACATGAGGCTAATCTTTGG
>NW_018133317.1:0-767 GCF_001952655.1 Monopterus albus
CACATTACCACAACTTCTGTAAATGGTTTTCTGCTCTCGTGCCACTGTGCACCACACACGGCTCATCACTGGGTCTGCTTATTAAGGAAGCTAAAACAGACATAAGATGTAGGAACAGCACGCCCACTGACTAACAGGAGGCCAGCTCTGCAACATTTACCAGAAACCTCCAGTCCAATGACAAGCAGGAACTTAGAGCGGAGCTTTGTGTCAAGTTGCTAAGTGCCGTTTTCCCCCTCGTCTCTCAGCGTCTGCTGTTGCTGTGCCCATGGATGACCTCATCAGAGCTTCTGTCAGTGGTATGTACAACACCATCTATGCTCATTTGACAAATGCTACATTTGATCACTTAATGAAATAATCCATGTTATGGTGTCTGATGCTAACTTCAAAACAAACTCACATGAACAGTAGATGAAGAAATATGGTTTTCACCATCTTTGTCAGTAACACTGGAGCTGGGCACTGAACCCACAAACCTTGTAACGAGTGTGTGACCCATTCTGTCGCCTGAGATTTTTATAGGTTTTCAAGTAACATAAAATGAAAAGCAGAATTTGAAAATCTGTCTGCGAATCTCAGACAGTGACTAGCGGCCTCATTTATTGACCCCAGTGGCAGAGACAACCAGGCCTTTATTAGAAACAAGCCCTGAGGTCAAACTCCTCCTGTTCTCCTATTAATACAATGTCAACAGTTCCTCCATGTTTACCTAGTCATTAAATAATCTGCTATATAGCGGGTGGGTGAAAAGTAACTAGGCATTA
>NW_018133318.1:0-767 GCF_001952655.1 Monopterus albus
TTTACTGGCTAATTCTGGCTGAACAGCTGCTGGATTTCATTACAGGGCAGATAACTGTGGCTGCAGTGTCACAACGACGGACTGTACCATCAGTCCAACAACATTTCAGACAGGTTCTGTCACAAATGACTAACACTGATAAGATGACTTTCAATTAAAACTATGCAGATTATGCTGTGGCGGTAAAGCACTGGGAATGCTGTTATCTGAGGGAACCTGTTTTATAAATAGGCCTAACACCACCAAGCTAGACGACCCAGTAGCCTCAAGGTGGAGCCCCCACCCCCGCCCAACACACACGCACACACACGCCGCGGGATTTGACAAGACAAACAACAAGGAGTGGATGCAACCTGCCTCCTTCTCGCAACAATAGGGGCCCAATCTGAAGGCATTGTCTGAATTCCCAGTCGGAGAGATTTGGAGAACAAAGGCCGGCTTGGTCTCCTCGGCCCGGCCCGAGACATCACTGTGATCCCCGCCTGGTAATTCCCTCCCCGGGTCCCGTCTGGGGTGACAGCCCCTGAGAGTAGGCAGGTCAGCGGGGAGAGGGGTATCGATGAGCGGCCTCTCCATAATGGGCAAAAAAATAGGGAAAGGCGAGGAGGGGTGGCCATCGAGGGATACCGGACACCTACACACCGGATCCGGTTCTCCGCTCGTGCTGCTGGCTGTTCAGAAGAGCGGAGCCTCCGCTGCTCTCTCCTCCTCTTCCACGACTTGGTCTCTGTTTCCCGTTCTGTGGGGTCGCCTTGAAACCGACACAC
>NW_018133319.1:0-767 GCF_001952655.1 Monopterus albus
TCAGTGCTGCAGCCAGCTGGGGACCTGCCTGACAAAAAGAGCAGGACATAGACTGTGTTTGAGAACAATTGTGGATTCAAATGCTTCTGTTAGCTGAGGTAGCATTTGCTGTTGTTCATTCTTGTCTGGTATGACAGTGGCTGGTTGGGAGATCTCTAATTTACAGGACACCTGGCCTCCATTAATGTAAAAGTAATGCCTTATCATGTCGTGGCTCAGAAGGGTGAGGTTTACCAAGGGAGCAGCACTGTTGTTTAAGAGTGCTTTTTAGTTATTATTTTATAGTTAGTGGTCATGCAGCTCTGAGTCACCCCAGACCCCTTCCTAAACAGCTCCTAAACCCTGTGGAGGGAGCCTGTTTATTAGGGGGTTACCTGTCAAATGACATTATGGAAAGTTTTAGGTTTTGAGGCACCGCTGAAGTATATGGACCCCTGTAAAAGTTGTCTTCATTTTTAACTTTTAATTTGGGGAAGCAGCATTCACTCATGAGTAGGCCTGCACCATATGAGTAAAATCTGTGATGTGTGATAACATGGTTCAATGTTACAATGACAGTATGAGTTGCAATAAATAAACAAATATTGAAATGTGACATTAGCTACACAGTTTCAGTTTTTCTGCATTAATAGGTAATAGACTAACTAACTAATTGTAATGAACAATTGTAATGTTACTTGATTGACACCTTTCATGTTTGATATTGGTAAACTAATGTCAAAACTCCTACAACAGAGAGAGGTGAGCTCACATATGATACTGACCTC
>NW_018133320.1:0-767 GCF_001952655.1 Monopterus albus
ACATTAAATATCTTGAAGTTTTGAACTGTTCTGACAAAACAAGCAATCTGGGAAAACATTGTCTTAGGTTCTGGAAACGTTTGATGAACATTTTTCGCAAGTTTATAACATTTTATAGACAAAACAGTTAATATATTATGAAACTAATACTTGTTAGTTTCAGCCCTGTGTATCATTTCATGAAAAAGTAAGAATACAGCCTCAGAAGGAACTTGATCATGAAAATAAGTGGAAAACAGACATGAGGAAAATATATAAATAGTACTATAGTATTAATAGTATTAATATAAATCCCAAACTAACTACTCAAACGGTGGCAATGTAACATCTGTCTGCAACCACGAGAAAGAAATACATGTCGTCACTTCCGTCTGCCCCTGCCTTTTACCACGAGCAACCCCGTGCCGTCTTTCTTTTCGCACATCATGGCGGACCGGTTCAATAAGGTGGGTAACTTCTCTGAAATCATGATAGCTTTTTTTGGTTATTTAGACTAAGTAAAATATTGGCTTTTACGTTTAACATGCGGGTTGTAATAATGGGAAGACCTGGTGTGATGGTTGTTTTGCTCAGTGTGTCCTTTAAGACGACTTTAAAGCCTGTTTGCGACGGGTGGCTCTTAGCTAGGTGGACATGCCGTTATCATGGCAGCTTCCCTAATGAGTCAATGCTGTTAGGTTGCTAGCTAGCATATAACTTGTGTCACGATTTTATATAGTTCCGAGCAACGGACTTGCAACGTAACTGTAATTTAATAGATGCATGTG
>NW_018133321.1:0-767 GCF_001952655.1 Monopterus albus
TTATTTTATTTTAATATAGCCTGATCTGACGAGTGATGTTTGATTATCAAAGATAACCAAACTGTTTAAAGTATCACATGAAACACCATCTCATCAACATATGAATGTATTCAGCTGGCATGTGTGTCAGTGAGAAAACAGATGCTGCAATATCAATGAATATATAAGCCTTTCTTACTGTACTTTACTGTACTAAATGAGCGACTGACTGGACTGTGTTAGCAGGATTGACAAACCGAAGGCCTTATCTCTTATGCTGCACACTGCTGACATCAGCCACCCTGCAAAATGTTGGGAACTCCATCACCGCTGGACTGCATTTCTGCTGGAGGAGTTCTTCACTCAGGCACTCAACAAGAAACTCATCATTTCCTGTTTACTGGCTTAAGGGGTGTTAATAAAGCAAAATTAGAGTGTTAAGCAAGCTAAATATGTTTGGACGTTACTGTTACATAGCACGGGCTCACTAATGAGCTGACTTTGTCATTATTTGTACAGAATACCTTTATCAACAAGATCACTATTTTAGGTGAAGTGACAGGTATGTTACCACTACCAGATGTCCACTCTGGGTGTGCAGACAGTTCTTCTGACAACAGCAACAGAGTTAATTGTCCACATAACAGTTACAGTTTGCCTAGATAGTGGTGCTTGATTGATTTGCAGTCCCTGTTGCAAGCCTTGTTCTGCTGTTCAGACAATTTCAAAAAATATATAAGCAAAAGGAGGTAATAACATTGTAAGTGAACCTCTGCTGACAGACCTTT
>NW_018133322.1:0-766 GCF_001952655.1 Monopterus albus
TTAAGCTGGATAAATACATGAAATCAATTTACATTTATTCAGTTCAGTACTGGTAAAAAGTCATGTGTGTTTAATGAATTATGTTTGTGTTTTGTATTTTGTATATTACATTTTGTAAAGCGTTTTTAATAGATTGTTGTTAAGCAAGATAAAGCTATTGCAGGAGAACTTTTCCCCGGGCCAGTGAGGGTGTAGTTTTCACCCACACAGTTCTCTATCTGTTGTCAAAAACATCACACACACTAGAAAGTCACTTTCGGCAGCTCAGCACTGCTCGGCCGTGCATGCCTTGACTCAGCACACCTGATTTGTGATGGTGGACAAACATCATTTGAAGTTTAGCTTTTAGTCGTTCTAACCGTTTCCTATACTGAAAGGCTTATGCCTACTTTATTGCTTGAAAGATTAAACAAAGGAAATGCAAAATATAAATAAATGTGTATCTATTACATGATACAAATTGTAAACTTATATTATTTGACCAGTTTTGAAGTTTAATTACATTTTGGTCCTGAAATCCACCCTGAATCCACCTAACTGCTGGGATCAGGATAATCCTGATATTTTTAGGTCAAACTTATCCCTACCTAAAAGTTTTGATCCAGATCACCACCAAAACTGGATTACATAATCTGCTAAAATTTTAGTATCAATTTTTAAATTATAAACAACCCATTTTCAAGATTTGATCCAATGCAGTAACCAAAATCCAGTCAGATTACTCCTTTATAGGGGTGGATGTGGCTTACGAGGTAGGGCAGTCGTC
>NW_018133323.1:0-766 GCF_001952655.1 Monopterus albus
ATGTACATCCTCAGTGATATGGTAAAACACTTACAAATGCTATTGGGTCAGAACTTCAGAATTGATTTATCCTTATAAAAACTGGACCCAGCCCTGTGATAGACTGGTGACCTGTCCAGGGTGTATACACTCCAACACCAGGACTCCACTGCCCTCTCTGCAGAGCATTTACCACCGCAGGGCGCACAGGAAAGCTGCCTCCATCCTCAAAGATCCAACACACCCCCAGCACAGACTGTTCACTTCTCTGCCCTCTGGACAGAGGTTCAGAAGTGTGAAATGCAGGACCACTAGACTGAAAAACTCTTTCTTTCCCTTTGCCATCAGACTCCTAAACAGCTGAGGAGTTTATTACCAGGAAATATGTTATGTACTGTTGACTTGTACTGTATTGTTTGCACATGCTGCTCCTGTGAGGCGTGTTCTTTATATTGAAAAGAGAAGACTAAAAAAGGATATATATATCACAGTGTGAAATTTATTATGCATTAACGTATCAAAATTAGCATGTGCACATGGATCTTTACTGTTTAGGATAAACAGAAAAGACTGACCTCAACTTAGTGGTATACAATATTTGTATGAAAAGGTGCTACTATCTAATTGGTCAAAAACTGTTGGGGAGAAGCCGTGGTTTAGACTTAACTCTCCCGTTATTGGTCCTTCAGTCCGTCCGTCCTCCAATCGTCCTCTCTACTCCAATCATCGTGGGCAGCGCCCTAGAAAGGGGAAGAATATGTACCTATACTACTTTAATTCCTACATA
>NW_018133324.1:0-766 GCF_001952655.1 Monopterus albus
TTTTTTTCATTTTTCTAGCCTTACAGCATGTCACGGTAAATCATTTCAACTTTGTAGAAAAAGTTTTTTTTTTCCTTAATCCTTGAAAAGTTCAACAACTTAGGTTCAGTTTGATTTAGAGAACACAGCAGAATCCCAGGCCTTTGGAAAGATGGATGTTTCTGTAGCTAACTCAAATTTTCATCTGCTTCATCTAACACTGATTTGTGTACCGACTCCATGTAATCTTCTGCATTCTGTTCTCAGCATTACAGGCTTTTCACTTTTTCCTAAATATTCTTGAGAACTTAACATCAGTAAATAGACTAGTAGCAAGTAACTGCAAGTCATTTTAATGAAATCATGCAATCTGTAATACTGAAGATTGTACTATAAGATCAGTTGATGCATTTGACAGTCAAACTACCTTCGTGCATAAAATGCCAAACTCAAACTGATTTTAAAGTACAATCGTCAATGTTAGACAGTAAATCTGTGAGGACAGATTTACAATATCAGGTCAAGCCTTTGAGATCTGTTTCCTGATCTGTAAGTATCTTCAGAAGACACAAACACAGATGACCAGCAACACAATGCTCCAACACTGTCTCTGAAACACAAACGCCCACTCAATGCTGTAGAGCTGTTTTTGTGGTGTGACTCATCTTCAAACCTCAACCCGAATATTTTAGGAGCCTCTAATCCAGAAAAACCCCTCTTGGCTACTCTCATATCTTCACACATCCAGAAAAACTAGCACACACGTACACACACTGTTGAAGATTAA
>NW_018133325.1:0-766 GCF_001952655.1 Monopterus albus
ATGCACTGGACCCTAAAGCCACGTGTTTATTTGTTCCTTCACACCATGTGGCCATGCACACTGAGCTTATGGCCATTGTACTGCCAAACGACACTGCCTTGCTTTTAAAGGCAAAGCGTTTGTTCTCCAAGTGGTTCAAGCACCTTCTGCGAAGTATTTTCATGCAGATCTTTATCAATAGCAGTTCCTCCGTTACTTGGCACATACTCTACCCACAGAATAGTGCCTTTATTAATTTGCAAAGTGTAGCGTACATCCATCAAACGTAACTTTGATACCATTGCACTGGTGCTGCATATGTAGTTTATTATTTGTGATTTAAATCCACAAAGTGTGTTGTATATGACCTTATATAATGTGACTTGCTATACAATTATCTGATGAGTCAAGTTGTACCTCTGTGAAGTGCATTTCATTGCTTTGTGCTAGTATATTGACAAGTGGAGGCAAATGTAAATCTACAGCTTTCCTTCGATTTGATAATCAGACAAGTTGCTTTGTTTAGGAGAAGGTTGCTCTTAAAAGTAGGAGTGGGTGGCTCTTAAAAGAGCCTTTGGGTATTATGGTGCTGGAGAGTTACTTGCTCTTGACAGGCTTCTCGGTCTTCTTGGGTAGCAGCACAGCTTGGATGTTGGGCAGCACACCGCCCTGAGCGATGGTTACTCCGCCCAGCAGCTTGTTGAGCTCTTCGTCATTACGGACGGCCAGCTGGAGATGGCGGGGGATGATCCTGGTCTTTTTGTTGTCACGGGCGGCGTTTCCAGCC
>NW_018133326.1:0-766 GCF_001952655.1 Monopterus albus
AATGTACCCTTATTGTAAAGTATTACCCATTAATGTTTAACAATTATGTAACGGATTTACTAATATCTATCAATGTCAAGAAAGCAACATGGGACTGACCTGTGGCACCCTCTCCCATGTTACAGCACTAAGCTTGCCAAATTACATCAGCATTACAACAACAGACGAGCTACAATGCATCACCATATACAGGAAAGTGGGTCATAATGTATCATGTATTTCCCCTCATTTTATTTTAAATTTTCAGCTGGAACTGAGTCAGAGACATTGTGGTTATATGGTATGTCAGCTAATCATTTGGCCACCAAGACACCCAGTTCCCTCTTTCATAGTAATGTCATAATGTTAGTAATGTAATTAGTAATGTCAGTAATGTTAATCAATTAATTTACTGTACACTGAGTCGCCAGTTTATTAGCAACAGCAGTCTAAAGCATAGTCTAAGTTATGTACTAAATGGGGTGAATAAAATAATACAAACAGTATCACGCACTAGCTGTGTGGCTAATTAACCATTTCTGGCATCAGTTTCAAGCTAGTCCAGCTTTGTAGACATGGGTACAGTGAGGAACCGGGCTGTGTGCTTTCTCTTAAAGCACAATGCAGCCGTTTAACCGCTCTGCCTTAAATCAGAGATCCATAGATTATAGGTTAACATATAATTGTGAGTAAAATGTGATAAAGAAATCTGCTGAATACCAATTTAAAGATGTTTTAAATAAAGTTTGTAGGTGTCATGGTGTTTACCTAAAGTAACAAAAGGAAA
>NW_018133327.1:0-766 GCF_001952655.1 Monopterus albus
TGTCATCAGCAGTTAGTGACAGTGGTCAGGTAAATGAGCATGGCCAGAGTCCCACAGCGCCATCTTCAGCTGGGGGCAGGCGGCTTGTAGGCCTCCTTCTGTGACTGTCAACAGTGAGGAGGAGAAACGCAGGGTAACAAAGATGATGAGGTTTGTAGTATCGGCTCACAGTAACTTTGGTTTGCAGTTATTCTCATAGCGCTGGAGTCTGACCACCTTGCCCTACCCCTCAGCCCCAGAGGGAATCACAATGACTCCACCCCTAGACATGAGTGGGGGAGGGCCAAGTGGCCGGGGCAAGGTGCGACTTGGGACTGGGCCTTTGGTTCGGGGGAGGGTTGGGCTTAGACAGGTACCGTAGCTTAGGGTAAAGATGAAAATATAAATGTGTGTGTGCTTCAGCTCCAAAGAGCGGCTGAAGGACAGGCCTCATTACAGTCAACAAGTGAGATGTGCACGCTCTGATCCTGCCTGTAATTCACAGTTTTAATCAGCCCAATCAATCTTCACTCCGTCCCTGCTCTCCATATTAAACACACACTTCTCCGTCTCCTCTCTGCTGTGTGCTGCAGCATTTATTTGTGGGTACTTGACTCCCCCCTCCAGATGAGTCGGTCTACACGCCGGCTAATAAAGCGGCTAATTGTGTGGTTGTCGGGCGGGATTGATTTGTCTGTTTCAACACTGATAGCACAAGCAATCATCTCTCTCTGTGAAGCCTCCACGGACCATGTTGCTCTGACATTTGACAGCCAGAAGGAGCGCG
>NW_018133328.1:0-766 GCF_001952655.1 Monopterus albus
CCATACTAAATTCCTCATCGTCCTTCTTTAACGAATTTGTTTCACATTTTGGGATGTAAACCTATTTACTTTGCTGCCAAGACTGATGGAAAGATTGATATGACACCTATCTCTATAGAGGAAAATTAAAGCTACTTCGCTGGAGGATTTATCTGGCCTGTGAGTTTTTCAGCAATATAGAGTGTTGGGTCAAGACAAGAGACTGAACGCAGGATTATAAAACTTTGCTGAAGGCTTAAAGAGTCAGTTATTTGTGCACAGATTGCTTACAGTGCTTTAGTCTTACTCAGCTGTTTGCCACAATGCAGGAATATGAGGGTGCCCACGTGCTCTACAGACTAGAGAGTAGAGAACATCACAAATGTATAAATAATAACTATATATATATAGTTATTATTTATACATTTGTGATGTTCTCTACTCTCTAGTCTGTAGAGCACGTGGGCACCCTCATATTCCTGCATTGTGGCAAACAGCTGAGTAAGACTAAAGCACTGTAAGCAATCTGTGCACAAATAACTGACTCTTTAAGCCTTCAGCAAAGTTTTATAATCCTGCGTTCAGTCTCTTGTCTTGACCCAACACTCTATATTGCTGAAAAACTCACAGGCCAGATAAATCCTCCAGCGAAGTAGCTTTAATTTTCCTCTATAGAGATAGGTGTCATATCAATCTTTCCATCAGTCTTGGCAGCAAAGTAAATAGGTTTACATCCCAAAATGTGAAACAAATTCGTTAAAGAAGGACGATGAGGAATTTAGTATGG
>NW_018133329.1:0-766 GCF_001952655.1 Monopterus albus
AAATTTGTCTTGGAAAATTTAGGGTTTTGGAAAGTGAACAAGATCTTGTATGTCCAAATTCAATGATTTTCAACAAAATCCAAGATGAGTGATGCTCCCTGTTTAATATAGAATGTGTTTGACTGGATAAATATGAAAGAGGTTGGTGATTAAAAACCACAGGTGAACTCTACTCCATATACATTAATGCCAAAAATACATTCATTCATTTAAAAACAGCAATGGAATAAATGTGAGGCAGGGGAAGGAAAGGCTAAATTTACAGTAGTGTATGGAAATGTACAGCTTTGCAGAAGAAAGCGAAATAAGGTAGAAAAACAATGAAAGGAAAGACACAGAGGCAGTGACAGTCAAACAGACAACATGAGGCAGAAAGAAGAAGTCAAACAACAGGGGTTCATGTTAAAAGTAAAGTATAGAAGGAAATAGGAAGGGTTGTGGAGGATGAATGAGGTGAGCAGGATAAGTGAAGCGTGGAGAGATGAAAGAAGGTGTGAGAGACAACAAGGAATAAAACTGAGAGTGAAGAAGGAAGGTGAGTGGAGTGTAAAGAAGAGGGGGAGGAGAAGTTATATACATGCCAGGAATGAGTGATTGGCAGTGGAAATTAAAAAAAAGAATTAGAATTAACGAGGGGGGTGGATGGATTGGTGTCTTTTTATAAACTATCATACAGATGGATGAAAAATGACAGGAAAAGCCTTTACAAAGGCATGGTCTCTTCCAAAATGCAAATGCCCCCATCTATAGGGCACACATGGTCACT
>NW_018133330.1:0-765 GCF_001952655.1 Monopterus albus
TACTAATACTGATGTAAATAACTTGCTACAGGATACAGTGATGTTTTTTCATGCCTGAATTTTATGTGATTGTGCCTATTAGGATTGACAGAGAAAAAGTTATAAGTGGCAGACGGCGGATTGAACAGCAGAGGTCTGTCCTATTTGTGGATTCCCACTCAAAGTGCTTTCTGTTTGAGAATAAGTGTGGACTTTGATGTGTTTAAACATGTGCACTTGGATTTTTATGTGTGTTGGAAGTTAGGGGCAGAGGAGGGAGAGTTGTTTTTGTAGAGTGTATCTTCTTGTTGTTTTTGTGTCAATTTCATGTGTTTTCAGACTGTTTACTGCTGAGGTGAGTATAAAACTTATTCTCTATTTCTGTGAAACAATGAGAATGTGTGGGGGGTATGATTCTCCCCCTCCTTGCTCCGTTTGTGTGTGTGTTCTGGTGTGTACTACTATCGACTTCCTGTATGACGTGTGAGCTGCTGACTCTGTGAATGTGTGTGTGTGTGAGAAGGTATAGCATTTATTAACATTGTGTAAATAGGTATATGTGTGTGATTGTGCTGTGTATGGTTGATGCTCTACAGACAATAACGGAAGAATACAGCCTCCTTGGGTTGGACGAGATAAAATACATTTGATAGGCAATAGGATTGGATAATGAACAGCATGAAATTACGAGTTATGGGTTGTAAAATTGCCTGGATTGGATAAAAATATAGAATTGAGGCTGGAGCAGAGTCTGCAGCTGGATTTGGCTTACATAACTCAGCATTG
>NW_018133331.1:0-765 GCF_001952655.1 Monopterus albus
CATTGCCTTTTGAACTGCGTGTTCTTGGCATGCTGCTGTGTGGCAGCTGCCTCCTGGCTGTCCTCAGCACACTGCTCCTCCAGCTGTGGTGACTCCATGTATCAGCTCGGCTCATGCTGGGCCAGCATCCCACAGAATCCCACTGTCTGTTGCCTGCTATCACTTTTGAACACCTAAATATTTCTTTGCACAATGTTCAGACTAAAATCTCCTCCTGACCAAACAGAGACCACAGATTCCTGTTGATCTCATCAGCATATTTTCTTTCACCAAATTGCCCTCAAATTAAAATCCATGGCTCTGCTGATGGGTCTCCTCAGTGAAATATGTTCATCTTGCACATAACTGGTAACCTAAAATCTTCAATCTCAAAGAAAGCCTACAGACTGCTGATGAAAAGTGCTCTTAATAAAAATGTCCAGCCGACTAAAAATTTGATTTGGATTCTCCTTTCTTTTTGGTGTCTTGTGTAGATTAATGTCCATGTTTTCAGTTTAAGAGCCCTGTATGCTACTGGCATCTGTAATAGCATGGCTTGCTGTACAAGGCATGATTATAGTAAATTAGCCAGTGTTAAATGTTGTCGTGTGTGTGGGAAGGAGAAGACAACCACACAGTGCAGCATAAATACAGCACTGAAAAGGGTGGTTATAAGCCAGCTCTGTGTCACAATGAGAGTTGTGACACTTCTGTCATCTCCAAATAATGTGAAAGTCACTCACCTGGTGCTGTGGCCAGAAAAACCAAACCAAGGCCAAGTGAAAC
>NW_018133332.1:0-765 GCF_001952655.1 Monopterus albus
GACAATAAAAATTTTTGATCTTGATCTAATGATGCCAGTAAATGGCAGATGTGTGATCTGCATTATTTTTTTCTCTTTAGTGTGAATCTACATGTTGTTAATGATGTTATGACAGTGAAGCCTTTGTTGGCTGATATTTTTAAGTGTGCAAGTATATTGTGTAAATGAGCAGCTGCTCATAAACAATGTCTTATATGATACCTGATAAACTGTCTTGCATTATGTAACAATGAAATGTTTAATTATTTTAAATATTTGAAGGACACTGATCTGATCTGCGTACCATTAAATAAATTGTTGTCTATTGTTGACAGATGGGAAACAGACTGTATCATGAACAGGGCTGAATGTAAAACTCTAGTAGTTTAGTTTAATTCGTTGATGGTCTTTACTTCTGTCAAAATTCATTATGATATGCTAACAACAACTTATAATTAACATAATACAGGGATAATAATAATAATAATAACATTTTTTAACAGGCAGACATACAGTACAAATGTCATGCAATACATAAAAGCATTAAATAAATGTAAATGCTTCATGTTATAGTGCATGACGTTGGCTCATTAATATAGACTGATTACTCTAAAATCTTGCCTATACTGTATATAGAAGTGACATGAGCTTAATAAATGAGGAGATGCAACTAGCATAATATCATTTTATATCATCTGTTGGGATGATAAGGCCCTGGGAGGCCTTCATTATATGACTGAGCCCTGTCATTAAGGGCTCTGTGTGTTAGAAGGATTTTAAATTCTA
>NW_018133333.1:0-765 GCF_001952655.1 Monopterus albus
TGCCGTGAGGAGCCTAATCTCGCGTGCACGAAAAAACCCAAGAGCGCTTGCGCTCGCTCAACTCTCGTGGGGTGCATCTGTGGCGCGCGACACCGCCAGGTCCCAGCACCTGTACAGGTACCGCTCTCCCTCCCTCTCTGTTTAATGAGACTACAGGTCAGCGGCGGTGTGAGGGGTCCTCGGGGACATTAAGTGACGCAGCGGCTTCAGTGAGACATACAGGCCTTGAGCAGACATCAGTGTGGGAAATGGACGTCGATAGAGCATTTTAGGTTTTCATTGTAATGTATGAATGATTTCATACTGTACGTCACTGAGAGCACATTGTTCATTTGTGTATATAAGCACGTTTTATTAGTGCATGAGAGCTTTTCAGTTGTGTATGCAAGTGTATAATTTTTCAGTTCATCTGTGTGAGGGCTTTTCATTTGTGTATATGAAAGCCTTTTACTTGTGTGTGTGGTTTTCAGTATATCATGTGCATGACTTTGATATGAGAGGACAGTTCTGGTTAATGTCCCTCAGGGCCCCTCATATGAGAAGGTTAGAGTTCACAAAGGGAAAACCTGTTAAAATGCAACCTTAGCCTGGTTAGGTTGTGTAAGTCTTGGAAAATAGCTCATAAGTCTTTGATATGTCAGGGCTCACTTTCATCCTCTCTCTTACAGCTCAGTCACTTGACACTGTACTGGTTAAATGTCAGTGTGAGATACTGTATGTCTACATGATAAGAAAAAATTCATATACCCAGAATCTGATCTGTCA
>NW_018133334.1:0-765 GCF_001952655.1 Monopterus albus
TATCTTTAAGTTTCTATATGATTATAGAAACGAATATATAGTACAATGATTATTTGATAGATTTGAACAGTAATGTCCCTTAAAATGACTTGAAAATATTTCTATTTGCAGGACGTACAGCTTCACTAAATGTCACCAACAGTTGTTTTGCCCAGTGACTGTGCATGATTTGTCTGTCAGTGCATGTTGTTTTCAGAAAGGAAGCACTTTATCTTTTATCTGCAAGAGTTTGTATAACTGGTGAACAGACTGATCTTCACTCACACCCCCCTCACTCTTCTGTTAGTGTTGCTGTGCAACTTTATGTATAGAGTTTTATTCCCAGTATCGCTCCACTCAGCTTACACCTGACTACAGTTCAACACTGTGGGAACTTTGCATATTTGCTTTCTGGTGCAGAGTGAAATGAGAGCATTGGCACCACTCTGTCTGATTGTTACAGTAAATACAAGGCTACAACCACTGGCTGGTTAGGTTAACGTAGCATAAAGACTGGAAACAGTTGCCCCCTCCCCTGTCTGGATTCAACAAATCTCACCAATCAGCATCTGTAGTTGTATTGATTAAGGATTGTTCTGATTCAGAATATAGATAATTTTCACATAGAATATCTAGAGTTTTTGCATGTTTTGGTGGAATCATAGAACATGCAGTGCTTTGTCAGTATTAAATTAGTTTTAAAGGTTCATGCTTCTTAATAATAGTTGCTCAGAAAGACACTGGAGGAGGGATGAAGTAATTACAGCAACAAACATTTTCTTGGAC
>NW_018133335.1:0-765 GCF_001952655.1 Monopterus albus
ACAGTTTATTGTGACACAACTACAGAAACATATCTAAAGTGCAATTGAAGCCTTGAGTGAGTCCAACTATTCCAGCAAGTGTGAGAAGATAAGGAGTAATATGCTCCTGCACCAAAAAATCCCACGGAAACCAGAGCTATGTTTTTACACCAAGCAATCTTTTTCTCCTCCTCTCTGATCTTCTCTTCCTCTTCCTTCTTTCTTCGCTCTTCCTCCTCCTCCCTTTTTCTCCTGTCTTCCTCAAGTTTCCTCTGGGCTTTCTCATACATCTCATTAGTGTAGTAATTTTCTTCATTGAACTTCAGCATTTTCTCTATCTTATGTAGAAGCCCCCTGACCTGTTTTCTGTTTTCTTTCTGGGAATTGCAGAATGCATGGTACCTTCCTCCACACTGATTTACCAGTTTCTGTAGGTCTTTGCTCTCTGCCAGATAGTGTGGTGCTTGTTCGTTTTATATTGAAAAGAGAAGACTAATAAGAGGATATATATTTCTCAATGTGAAATTTATTATGCATTAACGTATCAAAATTAGCATGTGCACATGGATCTCCACTGTTTAGGATAAACAGGAAAGACTGTCCTCAACTGGTTGGTATACAATATGTGTATGAAAAGGTACTACTATCTAATTGGTCCAAAACTGTTGGGGAGAAGCTGTGGTTTAGACTTAACTCTCCCGTCATTGGTCCCCCATTCTGGTCCGATCTCGTCCCTGGCGCGACCTTGTCCTGAAACCTACACTTTGCACAGCCCACAACGCTTCT
>NW_018133336.1:0-765 GCF_001952655.1 Monopterus albus
GCCAAATCATGGTTAAACATCATTTAACTTAAGCTTCCATATGAATGCTCACCAATTCTTTGGCACAATTAATTGTGCATTATGGACAGTTATCAGTTTGAAATCTTTCTTTTTTTAATAAAAAAATCAAATCTGATCATGTAGATGGACAGGAACATCTTTATCAGAGCTGTCTCTCCTTATGAAAAAAACTGGGAATTGTTCAAATCATTTTGACAAAATACTACTTGCAAGGTTAAAAGTGAACTTCATAACAAAAAAGATATAGCATCTCCTTGTGTAATTGAATTGGGATGGACAAAATGCTATAACTTGCTTTCATGTGAAGGATTCTTTTCGGTATAAGAGCTGTCTTAAAAATGACTTTGGCTTGAGAGGCTTTGCAGCTCTGACAAGAGCACTCAGTAATTAGTCAAGTATCCTCAGATCATCAGTGATGAGTGACTGCTGGATTATAATTACAGCTAGCTGTCCACTGTTTTTAAACAGACTTTTCTTTTGTTTTTGGTATGAAATTTGTTTCAAGTGTGTATAATTTCAATACAGAGTTGTTCAAAGTTTCTCTTGTTAGCTATGTGTGCTTAAGGCAATGGGTCTGAAATGTTCTTGTTTGTGTCTCTGACTCACTCTAATCTCAATTTTTTTTTCCCTAAATTGCTCTCACTCTCATTCTCTTTCCAAGTCTCATTTCAGCTTTTGGGTTTGCACTGATTTGCATCTCATAAATACACAGTAGTGAGTCAGCACTCCTACACGCACACACAC
>NW_018133337.1:0-765 GCF_001952655.1 Monopterus albus
GGAAAAGGCCGAAAACGACCAGGAAGGTCAGTGGGCTTTAATTTTCACTTCACTGCACTGTATTTATGTTGTGATGCTGTGGTGACATAAAGTATTTTGTGTTATGTATATGTGTGTGTTATGCTGTTATACCGTGTTGTGTTTTAGTATCTCATGCTGTTGTATGTAGTAGTATGTCATGTTGTACTGTGATGTTACACTGTGCAATGTTACAGCTGGTTTTGTTGCATTATGTCATTCTGTGCTGTTATTTTATGTCATGTGACGTCATATTGTGTTGTTATATTAACTTATTAACTTGTTAACATATGTTTTATCGTGTCACGCTATGCTGTGCTACATCATATTGCTGTATGTTCTGCTGTGAGGTCACTGAGTGAGGCCAAAGCTTTGTTTAAAATGGTGCCATCAAAATACATTGATTTTATACAGTAGTAATGTAGAGACACAACATTTCCCACCAAACCCTGTTTATTCTCAGCAAAGAGTGACCTGGTGAAGAGGGCCGTGCGTTGTCCTAATATGCACCTGAACTCGTCTTCATTCGGGCGTCGCTGTTTCTACTACGTCCCCAAACCCATGAGCTGGGCTCGGGCGGAGGTAATCATATGAATCTGACTCAGTGCAGGACGCGTCTCCACTAAGTTTGGTTTCTTTATATTTACAGCACATGGATATTTGTTTAATCGGTGTCTGGTGACACCTTTCTCACTGCAGAGAAACTGTAAGTCCATGGGTGGTAGCCTTGCATCAGTACACAGCCTC
>NW_018133338.1:0-765 GCF_001952655.1 Monopterus albus
AAAAGGTTTATCATAAATAACTTTTAAATTCTGGAACGATGTTTGTTTTCAATCAGTGCCACAGCATATAGCATGTTATTACCTAGTCTTAGTTGATTGCTTGTAATGCCTGAGTGCATAAGGCTGAAGGCGCATGCTGGTGTCAGTGGGAATGCCCTCTTAATGGGGGCAGCAATCAGGCGGCCACTGAGCCAAAGGAAAACACAGTGGAAACATGCAGCATGTCAGAGGCTCATTAAGGACCGGGGCAGCATTTATAACACTGCTGGGAGGAACAGTAAATCACTGTGCTCCCCTGGAGCACTGAGTGGAGGGAGTTCTGCCCTCTTAAATGCACTGATCACCATTCTGCACACACCACCAGCTCTGTGTGTGTGTTCAGTGGCACTGAAAGTACTTTATTATACCAATCTATAAAATAATACTGACATACTTTTTCGCTAATGATGGGAAAAACAACTCACATCTTATATAAAAAGTTTAGCAATTTGGGGAACCTGTGTATTCAATATCTTGTTAAGATTTCAATAAAAACTTCAATATCACTCTAAAAAAATAAAAATATAAAGCTCCAGCCAGAAGATGGTTCGCTTAGTCTGACATAAGGAACTGTCCTGTAAAATATGACAGCACCTTTACATCGTCTGTGCCCGGCTGTTTATTACAACAAAATGTTATGTGTTATAGCTTGATAACAACTAGTGGCAGTATTAATTAGGACGAGGAAAGGATTAGGTGTATGGAGGCACAAAGTCCATGTTAGGA
>NW_018133339.1:0-765 GCF_001952655.1 Monopterus albus
TTTTTTTGCAACCTAACCCAGGAAGAGACGACGTGAGGAATTCATGAACCCCTGCAGAGAAGTGTACCTTTAATAAGTCCAAACCCTTTGGTCTACAGTCAGTGTTGGGCTAAAAATGAGCCAGGAAATAAAAACCCATTGTTTAAGATTTGAGTGTTTTAATGACCCAACAGCTGTCTTCAGTGTTAATTAATCTGCTGATTATTTTCTCATTTACTCGTTCTGCGTGAATTCCCAGACATGCACATATTGAGTTTTCTGTCACGCGAGACAAAGAAAAGCAGCTGATCTTCACAGTAGAGCAGCTCCACTTTAGCCCTGGTTTTCAGAGGTAATGGATTGGTCGCGATCGCACAGAAACAAACAGCATATGACCGACTGGGTTTTCCTGTTCTGAGGTCATCAGCAATGACGTCAGCCTCACACGCTGTCCCACGCTTTATCATCGTTGTCTTTGCCATCAGTGCCCAGTTGAGCTGATTCTCCAACGCCACAGCCGCTCTGATGAGGTAAGACCTCATGTACTTGTTGGCTTTGTTTTCATAGCTGGCACATCAAACTGTTAGTGTATTATTAATCCGACTCCGTTGTCTAATCTGCAATATAATAAATGAAGCTTTTACAAAAAAAAAAACTAACAATTCTTTTGTTCAGGCTTCTGTTCAGGTCCCAGATGTTCTGGTGTTCTATTCTGGACTGTGATGGGATAGAATGAACCTTTATTGTCCGCTGAGGAGCAGAATTGTCCTTGGCTCACTTAAAAAA
>NW_018133340.1:0-765 GCF_001952655.1 Monopterus albus
GTTGGACCAAAGTCACAGCTGCTCTGTCCAATCAGGTGCCTCATTTTCTCCTGATGTGCCCTCTGTCTGTCTGCAGCTGTAGCTCCTCTCTCAGTGAGTCAGTTACCTCTGGGAGCCTGTGATTTACTTTACAAGTCTGAAGGTGAAAGGACGCAGCAGTGATTCCAGGTGAGTACCTAAAGTACAAATAACATTTATCTGACCAGGAAAACAGGAGCAGCTGAGCGGTGTAGAGCAGGATGATACCAGAGCCCTGCAGCTCGGCTTTAAAACGTTCAGCTGGTGTAGAAATGAACAGCTTGACACTGCGCTGCTGGTCTGAGAGTTGTCAGGAAACATTACAGTGTTTGTCTCATAGGACGACGCCACAAACTACAGAAACAAGCGATGACAGTCATCACTTCAGCTGTTACAATGACAACATGGGTTTCTGTTTGTCATCTGTGTGTTTAGTTCGTAAGAACAGCTGATAAACACATTGTTAACAAAGAGCTGATTTTTATGTTGTGTGCGACAGGTCCAGGTCTGATGGTGTCAGGTCAGACTGTCTCCGATTAAAACTGGCTGGATGTGGTCCACTGAACCAGACACTGACCTACAAGTCATGGCAAGAGCAACGAGATCAGGTAGGTACCTTCAGGTGTCGAAGGAGGTTATAAATGGCAATATTTATCAGAGCAGTGACCTGAGTCAGTTCAGGCCTCGTCAGGTTGTAGATGAGGATGATCACCCCAGGGTCCAAAGTTTAAAGTACAAGGAAGACAA
>NW_018133341.1:0-765 GCF_001952655.1 Monopterus albus
TGTGCAGGTTCATCTGCCGAAAACAGGAAACTGCTGTGGCTGGCAGTTGGGTTGATGACGTTGTGATGGGTGTTGATGTTAAAAAGCACGTCATTAGGGAAAGTGCACCCACTAGACAATAAAAACAGACATAAAAAAAAGGCAAAAAGTTTGTAATTACCTGGCTAAAACATGCAAACCTGACAGTAGTGCACTTAGGGAACATTTGAAAAGCATGTGTGTGCTCACATTTACCCACACAACAGAGCTGAGGCTGTCAATTCATAACAAAGGTGAGGCATTAAGTCTCTGCTCTGCTAACAACACTTCTGCTGCCTTCGTTACACAGACTTCCATCCATACTGGTGCTGCACAAACATCCATCAGACAAACAGCCTCTTTGGACACACACTTAAGGCCAGTGTTGACCTAAATGACAGAGCTACTGTAAGTAGAGTAAGGTAACAGTGTAGCAGGTCATGCACAAGAAGCCATCAGAGGTGGTTTTCACACAGCAGCTTACCACAGACAAACCTCTGGCTGGTGCTGGAGACAGCACTTTTAGTCCAATCATAGTCACCATTTGCTCATCAAAACTGCTTTACAGGATTAACCTTGGCAGTTCTGCTTGAGACCGACTCTTGCTGGATAATAAAAACAAACATGATTCTCACACAAGAGAAAAGAGGTGGAAGAAGGTGTGGAAGTCTCTTTTAAGTCATAATCAGGCAATGATTATGATTATGAGGCTACTACATACTACTAGGTGTGTGCTTTAGTCCATGT
>NW_018133342.1:0-764 GCF_001952655.1 Monopterus albus
TTAAAACACATTGTATTGTTGCTGCAGTGGTCAAACCTAAACCTGATTCTCCACCACTGCTAACTGAGATTCCCCAGGTGTGATATACTGTAAGTTACTGCCTTGGTCTACAAAGAGTTATACATTTTGTGTCAGATTTACAGTGAAAATAAATCAGCTAACTCAGGAAAGACCATTTTTAAAAATGTTTTTCAGTACTGTCTTACACAAAATAATGAAACGATCGAAGAAGAAGAAGCTAACCACCAACAAAGATAATTCTCTGGCTCAGTATCAGTAGAGACATATTTAACAGGTACATGATGCAGTAAAGTTTCAGCCTCATATTTTCCTGTGGGGATGTATGTCTAAAGGCATTGTAGCCAGGCCATTAAGAAATATGGACAGGGGCAAAGTTTCCCACACTGGGGCCCTTATCCACACCCATTCCTCTTTTTAGCTTAAAATAAAACAGTAAAATACCCTCCAGTGAATGATAAAGAAAACTTAAATTTTGGCTAACGAAATTACTACAGTCCAAGGCAATGTTAAATCACGGAAGAAAAAATATACTTGGCTACATTAATCAAAGTATTGGTCAAATTGCATGCAGAACTGAAATACTGTATTATGTATATGACTGTCAATTGAAATTATGGTAAATTACCAGGATGGCAGTCCACGAACTTTTTCCTAGCTCATTGTGGAGCACCTATAGTTTTTGAGTTTCATTTTGCTGAATGCGCTCTCACCTCTTTTCAGGTTTGGCGGGTGAAGCTGCCAAA
>NW_018133343.1:0-764 GCF_001952655.1 Monopterus albus
TTTTGTTATCAGGAAGCGTTCTGTTCTTGGCTCTGTTTGTCATTAACATGCTCTATTTGTGTTTAATGTCAGGGTGATTATCAGGCTGTTTCTCTTGAGTCTTTGGCAATTTGTCATCCTAAACTGTTAAGGAAGAGGAATCAGATTTGTTTATGAAGGTAGTGGCTCCTTCACCCCAATTATGAAGCTCTTATGATGGATGATTCTGTTTATTTTGATGTTATTGTACAGAGCGCAGAAACATGTGAGTTGGTCACAGCCCATTTGAGCTTTAACCTCATCAGATAGTAATTGTGCACTTTACCCATAAAATTTAACAACTTGCCAATTTGTTTTCAATCCTTTTCAGTCCTGGAACAGCAAGAGCTAGGCAGGTCTCTTTAATTGATTATTAAAGTGGAGTGTTTAAAGTATTTGACAGTGAACAGGCAGACCTCTCGTCCTTATGCCCACATACCCATTTCATTTGGTCAACTTCTGTTCAGGCAAGGCTGTGCTTTCTTGAGCTTCCTGTCAAACAGCGGTATGTCAAGTGTTCCTCTCTGACCAGGCAGTGGGGGAGGGCTCTGTCTGGGTTATCCTGCTTTGAAGTAATTTGTTTCGAGTATTTCTCTACAGGACTACCCTAGCAGAGGAAATGTTTAAAAGTTAAACTGTTAAAAGCTTGCTGTTTGAAGCTATGACACAGCCTTCTGTACTGCTTCAGAGTTCACTGACTCAGATGTAAGGCAAGGCCAATGCTGGGTATCGCACTTCGATACTTC
>NW_018133344.1:0-764 GCF_001952655.1 Monopterus albus
CCAGACAGGAGCCAACATAACAGATTCTCTTTTTGGGATTGGTGTAGGGGGAGGAGCTGGGACGGAGAGAAACAAGGAAGTTTGGGCCAGCCCTGGAGCAGAACTGGGGCGGGACCCCAACCTGAATCTGGCATTGAGTCCAGAGAGGAGGGGGTTGTTTGGGCTCGGGCACCTTGCTGCAGAGGCTGGCTCCTCAGGCAGTGTTGGCTCCAGTGCCCTTGTCCAAAGTGCTGTGGCCATTTCCCCTTTGGAGCTGCATCTGCAAGGCCCCTCTCTCACCCAGAGCAAGCTAACTGGTCCACAAGAGCTGGGCCGTTCTGACTCTCTATCCAGCCTGCCCAGTGTGCCCTCCCCTGTGGCTCAGTTCCACATCAGCAGCACCCCTTCCCAGTCCAGTGCCTCCAGCCACCCAGAGCTCGCCCCAGCTGGGCAATGCCAGCAGCTGCCCCAGCCAGACAGCACCACAGTAGAGTTTGGTGTCTTTGTGGGTAAGTATCAGACTGAGGGTGAATCTGGTGATGGTGAGGGGAAAAAAGTGAAGGTTGGAAACTGTGCTTGTGTGTATCCTACTGTTGTCATCTCGCCTGTGGACTCTGCTCAGTCTGACTGCTTTCCTGCATGCACTGTGAAGCCTGGGAACATGGAGAGGTTAGGAACGGGGGAGAGGGAGAGACAGTGGGGGTATGTGAATGAGGCGTTCTGCGACGACGAGGGCAGATCGAGCTCTCTGAGCAGACGTGGTGCAGCCACTGAAGTTCCACTGG
>NW_018133345.1:0-764 GCF_001952655.1 Monopterus albus
TTATAAATTTATAGGCTGTATCTCTAATGTCATTTAGCTAGAAAATAAGTTTAATCCGTACAACAATACAATAGTTTGCTTGACTTGAACATACTGACATTTAGGATATTGCTACAGCATTTATTATAAAGAACCAGTTTAAATAGATTTTTCTTTAACATAGGAGAAGGTGTAACCACAGACTGGTCAGTGGCTTTGCAAGAAAGAAAAAGCACAACTATTTCCTGTCAATACACTCAATAATAGTTTCATCCTTAGTTAATATATTATTTGTTTTGTAATGCAGGGGATTAAGAACTTAATATCTAACTATGAAATGTTAAAAAATATATTTACAGGCAAAATTAATGGCACTGTTTTAGAAAACACAGACAAATCAAATATTCAAGACAACAAAATAGTCATAAATACTGTATTTCTAGACAGCATTTATTCTGTGATTAAATTGAACATTTACTCATAAAATTTACATTGTCACAAGTCATCATTTTTTGAACAAATAAAAACAACTCATTCTAAATGTTGTAGCTTTTTAAACACAGCATAGTTCAACCTACAATTTATCTTAACCTTCACCCAAATAAATATTGAAAGTTTATGAACTGATTTCATTGACAGACTGTTTGTCAGTGTCATGATGATCTGCATCCACAGCTGCTTAGTACAAACCTCCCTCACTGCAGCAGCTGCCTGGTTCAAAGGCACTTTAACACGAGTTACTGACCACCCCTTTCATTTGATTTAACCTATTTATATCACAATAT
>NW_018133346.1:0-764 GCF_001952655.1 Monopterus albus
TTTTTTTTACTTAAATAAATTTAATGTCTGAAGTAAAAGTAGTTGTGTTTTAAGTAGTTAAGGCCATGGGTGAAAAGCCTCTAAATGTATTTATTGTAGGTGCAATGGGCAACTTTTGAAACCATATCTGACATTTAAACAATTTCCTGTAGTTGAAAACTTTCAGTCATTCTCTGTTTTGACAGTCTTTTGTTAAGGACTACATGATAGCTATTGTGAGGCTCCTCCTTGGTCTGGACACCACACCTGGCTCCGGGTATCTGTGTGCTGTAAGTAGGAATGCTGCTACGTCTAAGCAAGCGATTGCTGAGTTTGACTAAATATGTGTGTGATGTGCATTGACTTGATCCTCGCTCTCTCTCAGATGAAAATTACAGAGGAGGACCTGTGGATCAGAACTTACGGCAGACTCTTCCAGAAACTTTGTTCCTCCAGTGCTGAGATCCCCATAGGGATCTACCGCACCGAGTCACACATGTTCTCATCCTCAGAGGCAAGTTCAGTTTGATCAGATACTTTATATCTGATACCAGCTTTGGCCTCTGGAGTGGCTTTGGCTTTGTGTCCTTGGCTTTCCGTCCACTTTAAAGGTTTTCTCTCTCCTGTCTCTCACTGCTCTCCTCCTTTCTTTTGTTCTTTCTTTCCATTTTTCTGTCTTCATTTCAAAAATTTCTCCATTTTGTTTTAGTTTTTGCTTATTTCTTCTGTAATAATAAATTAATAATGGCTATTTATAAATCACTTTTCAAAATCTACATTACAAA
>NW_018133347.1:0-764 GCF_001952655.1 Monopterus albus
ATTCTCTCACCATGGAATATCCGTAGACGTGGATCTTCTTAGCTTGAGGGTCATGTTTGATCCTCCCTCCTCCGATACACTCACAGTCCAGGTGGCCATCCTTTTCCAGCTCTTCTGAAACCTTCTCATAGATATCAGCTACAAGAAAAACAAGAGGTGAGCGATGCACCACCACTGTGCTTTCTGATATATTTATTCTCTTCATGTCAAAAATTCACCTTTTTATAAATAATAACTCTTAGATTTTGTTTGTAATAAACCTGACTAAAGCCACTAGTGTTTCAGCTGCCAACTGACCATAAAATATGTTTTTTAGTTATCACACTTGCCAGTTTGTTCTGTAGATGTGTTGCCTCCATCTAGTGTTCATGACAAGGAAAACAACTTGTTAGACAAACCTGCAGGTTCTGTGCCTAAAACACAAACCTATGTGTGGAAATTACTAGGCTTAAGTTGAATTTTTAATTTCTCTAGGCCTGTGTAGTGTCTACGGCAAATCTAAAGAATCAGAATTAAACAAATGAAACACAGCATTATTTATATGACATTTTTGGTGTGCCATTTATTGTGTGATAATTAAATGAAAGCATTTATTGAATGACAATTACCAAGCTTTTTGTCTTTACTAATTGAATGACATGTTTTTCACTGTGACACAAGGTTTCCATCAAATCAGTACTGAAAACGAAGTACAGTATATTTGAGCAGCAAAAACCTGCAAACAATAAATGCACATATATACACTCACCAACCACATTATTAGG
>NW_018133348.1:0-764 GCF_001952655.1 Monopterus albus
GATACTGATACTGGTATTGGTGTATCCCTACTTATTACAACATGTAATTTAATCATACAGCAACATGTGATTGAATTAGAGCCACAATTTAATCATCAATCCTTCATATAGCCCATTACCCTCAGTTCCTACCCACTCGCTATTGATCCAGTTTTTTTACATAATAATGCTGAGTGCCTATAGTCCACTGGGAGAACAGAATTCAGTGCATTTTAGAAGAAATATTTCATTGTGTCTCCAACATATTTGTTAAAAGATTTTCAGTTTTTTGAATTGACACAGATAGTGCAGGCTGATAGGTAGATACACTATATCATAGTACAGAGTTTGTTAGATGATATCTGCTCTGTAAACAGATCAATAGTGTGGGTTAAGTAATGGCTTTTCCTAAGATGACTTTGGTGTTCTGATCCCAGTGAAACAAAATAATGTTAAAAATTTGAGCACATACAGAAAAATCTCTCTGTCTTTGTTTTGTAAATACAGAGTCAAACCACTGTTGCAGCAGTCTATGGTAGATTTCCGGCATTCGCCCTAGACTTACTCTGTAACACTTGTCATATGTGACAAGGTTGTTTGTGCAGATTGTGAGAGAGGAAGGAGACCCTTTTGTTTTTTTATTCAGTTCTGACAAGACAGCAACAGTCTCACTAGTCACATTGCAAATCTTCATGTCCTTTCATGCTTCTTTGGGCATTTACAAACAATGGGTGTGATTTCCAGGTGCCAAGGGAGGGCTTTGTTTTGGTGGTTGTATTTTTTTT
>NW_018133349.1:0-763 GCF_001952655.1 Monopterus albus
CATTATCAGAGGATTTCTTTAATCTACAGTAGTCAAAAAGGAAATTCAGATTTTTTTTCAGTCTTTTCGCAATATATTTAACAACTTTACAGACAAGAATGTTGGCAATATTTGAGATATTGTTCAAAGGTTTTACTGGTCTCAATCTTCAGCCATGCCCTAAACTCTATATAGCTATGGTACGTATACGCACATGTTGATATTTCCAGACATTTAGCAGAGATGACTTTCACCTTCTAAGCTGTTTTTAGTCCCCTGGCTACTCAACACTGTGAGTAAGGTAGGTGTTTATACTGTTCACACTACAGCACGCTGTGGTTGCTTTTCTCCCTTTAAGCAGAGTTTCAGTGAGAACGCCTTGTGAGCACCGCATGCTTGTCATCACTGCCACAACCAGTGCAATTAGTCACAGCCATAAACAGAGCCACACTTGTAGAGTCAGTAAGGATGGAGGGTGCTGGGGAGTGTATGGCAGGCATGCTTACAGCCTCAACATGGCAACCGAGTTGGGCCTCTCAAGACGTGTGCTAAAAGGACCACAACTGAGTCTAGTTGCAGACCTCCAGTCATTTATGAGGGGATGATGATAATGAGGCTGAGCAGCTGATCACTGATTCCCACTAGATGTCCCCAAAATGGCAGATTTGATTGTGTTAGCCCGTTATCAATACAGCACAGTTGGGTGAGGCCTCTAGCTGTAGATTACAGATTTTTCTAATCCTCCATGGGTAAGAGTGCAGCCTGAGGTCCCCAAATTAAAGCA
>NW_018133350.1:0-763 GCF_001952655.1 Monopterus albus
TGGAAACATGACAGAGGCCACTCATGTTGTCAGACTCATCACAGCGTGGCCATATTGTACACATCAACCGCTCTCCTCCGTGACAAACTGTGAGGGGTTGTGTTTCAACACACCCAGTCTGAACGCTGGCTAATGGCCACAGCTGGAGGTGTTGGACTACATACAGTGGTTTTTGAACTGGAGTCTGATCCTGAATGGGAAGAACCTGCTGCACAGCTGCAGCTTCAACAGGAGAAGGTTGTGTTTAAGTTTCCTGAGAAAGTAAGAAACTTTCTTTCACACCGAGGCAGCTAGCTTAGCTTTAGGCCTATTTCTTTAAGTGAAAGACAAAATGAAACTTGACACTTGGTTTAAAGCTTCAACAAAAGTGTAGTTAGTGTTTCACTTATGATATGAAGTCACTAAACTTCTCATGAAGGTTATGTTTGGATATTTCAGGTGCACCAGTGAGACTTGCAGTAAACAAACATTCCCAGGGTGTCAAATACTGATGTCAAGTACCTTTTGCATCTACAGACGCTAAAAAGTGCCTTTGGTGTCTGTATGAGGCGCTTAAGCTACTTGACATGTCATCAGTATTTGACGCCCCAGGAACGAGGACGGGGTCAAACAGACTCAGCAGTGAAATGTCCTGGACACAAACACACACTTCCTGATAATGGAGAGAATACTGCCTCTGAAAATGACTTTCAGCAGCAGTCCTTTAACACTGATGAATATTAATGATTCTTATTTTTATATAATGAAGACGTGTCGCTCTTAC
>NW_018133351.1:0-763 GCF_001952655.1 Monopterus albus
ATTAACAGGTTAGAGGAGGAGTTCATCAGTGAACATTAGAAAAAGCTAATACATCAACATTTAGTTTTGTAGCTTATTTTTCAAGCACCATAACAATTTAATACGAATGTGTACAACCAAAGCCAAACTCCAAAGCACAAAAGAAGTTTCACAGTCCACATCAGTCAGAAAAGTGTGTTGATGTGTGTCAATGTGAACTCATTAGAAGGAAAAATCTCATAGATCTGAGTGAGTGCACACATTAAAACTCTGACCTGATGGTGGCGCTAGATGAAAGGTCAAAGTAGCTCATCCTCAAACACTAATGTGTTTGAAGACGTGCTGAGCCACAAAGCGCATGGCGCTTTCAATCTGAGCTGTTGTTCAATCTGAGCTGTGAACCTCACAACAGTGAGGAGGGTTCATCCTCTAACATGAACGTCTGTAGAGAATTTCACTACAGTTCCTGCAATAGTTACATATAGAGAATTGCACAGCTGCAAACCTCTGTCCAGCACCGAGGAGAAAGAGAAGCAGGAGTTTGTGCTGTACTCACCATGCTGGTGTGACTGTTAAAATGAAGATACATACCAGCAGAACAAGCTGTGTGGAGGAGAGAAAAGATCACTGCCGTTACTGAAGCACTGACACTAGTATACATTGGTATTTTGCAAAGGCATTGATTAAATACATTTAAAGGGATGAAATGATTCAGTCTGATTAGAAAATCTACATGTGACCTTGTTTACTCATTAGCTGATCACAATTGAAGAGTAGTGAGCGG
>NW_018133352.1:0-763 GCF_001952655.1 Monopterus albus
TTTTTTCAGGTGGTAAGTACAAACAAGACTAAGAGTCTATGTTAGCAACTCTACAGGCACAGCGGTGCTTTGACCTAAGTGTTAACTCTCAATTGGATCTCAGGAGTTATTAGGCCTCGTCCTCTGGGAGTCACAGATGTCTGTAGAGCATTTTGTGCCAGCACATGAGATCTTTCTCGAGATAAGCCTACACTTTGACCTACTGGTGGCACTGGAGAAAATGTCAGATTTCCAAAGTCAGTCTGATTAATGCACCTTAATGTCTGAAGAAGATTTGATGATAATCCATCCAAATTGTTGTAAAGATATTGCACTCATTATTACTGCTATGCAAACCAGTGACTATACAAGTATCAGTGTTCAATTTTAAACAACACAGTGACAAACTAAGAAATGGGCCTCTAACTAGTCCCTTACACTAGTGTTTTTATTGCCATCGCTGTTACAGAGCCTGAGAGTTTCTGTTGTTTGAATGACAGAGTACTGTATTCTTTATTACACCTCATTGTTTTTAATTGATTCCACATCAGTGCCCTGGACTGAAGTCACCACCTGCCCCATCCACTCCTCTCTCTTCATTCAGCTAGTGACCAGTGAGCTTCGGTTTTGGCTGCAGAGATCTGAAGGACAGGATATGAGTGTGCAACACAGGAACCAGATGCATCCTTCCTTTGTGTTGTATAATTTGGCCCGGGTCTCTGGCCTGTGGCAGGGCAGGGAGAGAGAGGGCCGAGCTAGACTGGATTGATTTTGAGTCTCATGC
>NW_018133353.1:0-763 GCF_001952655.1 Monopterus albus
ACATGAATAGTGG
Organism: Monopterus albus; assembly: GCF_001952655.1. Taxonomy (NCBI): domain Eukaryota; kingdom Metazoa; phylum Chordata; class Actinopteri; order Synbranchiformes; family Synbranchidae; genus Monopterus; species Monopterus albus. The sequence continues at coordinate 14 of NW_018133353.1, forward strand.
AGGGAGCCACTAGGGCCACTCCCCTGTGGGTTAATAATGTCATTGTGTATATGACAGTGGTTCAGTTTCACCTACACCAATCCTCAATCTTTAAAAACATGCAGTATACCACAAAGAAACCAGTATGTGTGAAAATGTACTATTAATGTACTACTACTTAAGTATATCATGGTCAAAGGTTTAAATATAAGTATAGGCTCAATATACTTAGACTTTTAGTATAATTTTTAGTATAAGCCAAGTATTGTTAACTTAAACTTTGTTAAGTATATCTCTGATAAGTACTTAAAAAGTAAACTGAAAATATACTCTCTCATTTTTAGTTTAAAATTAATATACTTGAAGCATACTTGCATATACTACCTTTTTGGTAAGGGTTGCACAAAACATGCTGGCACAAATATCTTTTTATGTTTTTTTTTCTCTGACTGTTAGACCGGTAAGAGGCTGCAGGAGCTGAGGGGCCATTCCCAGCAAATATCAGCCATAACCACCTTCACCTGTAACAATGGCGTCACTTTGCTTATCACAGCTTCATCTGACAGAAGTCTCAGTGTATCCTGTATCAAATGAGTCCTACATTTACACCCACACACTAAAATCTGGTTTGTGATTCTGTGATTCTCTCCCCTGTGGGGAGGCGACCATGATTTTTTTTTTTATAGAAATACATGTTAATTCTGGCCTTTGCTAAATTTACCTTGCTGTAATAGGCCAGCTGTCAGAGGCGACAGTGTGGTGGGTAGAGCA
>NW_018133354.1:0-345 GCF_001952655.1 Monopterus albus
ATTACAGTACAGGGATGGCCAGCCAACGGCAATCCTGTTTCCTGAGTTTTCATCCTGACTTGACCAGCTCTCAGTGTGTCAAGGAACCCTGTTGTGTGGATCTCGCGTAGTGGTTCCATCAAAGCTACGCTCCAGAGTTTTACAGACGTTACATGAAGGGCACCTAGGCACAGTTAAAATGTCTGGTGGCCGGGCATTGATAAACAAATTGAAGACATCACAAAAACCTGTTTTGGTTGTCAAAAGGTTCAGAATGAGCCACCATCAGCACCCCTTCATCCATGGGAGTGGCCTTCTGCCCCCTGGCGAAGAGTGCACATAGATTTCGCTGGCCCATTTAAGAAC
>NW_018133354.1:376-763 GCF_001952655.1 Monopterus albus
GTGATACAAATGAAATCTACTACCTCAGAAAATACTGTGTCTGCCCTTAGGACCATTTTCACTCGGAATGGTCTACCTGAGCCGATTGTGAGCAATAATGGACCACAGTTCACCTCTGACATGTTCAGTCTCTTCATTATGAAGAATGGCATCAAACATATCAGGTCAACACCACACCATCCAGCCACAAACGGCTTAGCCGAGGGCTTTGTTCAAACTTTCAAAACTTTCAAAAGAGCTGTTAAAGCTATGGACCAGGAGGACTTGACCCTTCAACACAAGGTGGATAATTTCCTCTTCAGCTATAGGAACTCTGTTCATGCTACAACAAACCAAACACCTGCTATGTTATTTATGAAACGCAACCTTAGATCTCGCATTGAGCTC
>NW_018133355.1:0-721 GCF_001952655.1 Monopterus albus
CGTTATTTTGGCTCACCAGAGAGTAATTTTGTCCTCCAAATATTAAATTTATTCATCTGCGGTCAATTTCAGAATCTTTTCTCGCCTAAAAATCATGTCCAGGTCCGTCTGACAACTTATGCGCCTGACGCGTAGCTCTCAATACTGTGGATACAGCGCAAGGGGGAGACTCGCTTTCCAGCTCTCCATTCTGTCTGCCCAGCAACAAGGGTGGGTGTCGTGTTTCAAGGTGGGTATAAAACATGCAAATAACCCTCATAACTAACAAGGAGACCCACCAATAGGTTGTAAACATGCCACATTAGTCACAGCCAACAGTAACTAGCCATCTCACATTATCTGATAATTGAATCTGGGTCACCACTGACCCGAACAGAACACAAGGGTAAAGCTAAATAGCCTCAACACGGACAAGATGAAGGAGATCATAGTGGACATGAGGAAGCCGAGGAGAAGTCATCGGCCACTGTTCATCCGGGGGCTCGAAGTGGAGAGGGTGAGCAGCTTCAAATACTTGGGCATCCACATCAGTGAAGACCTCACCTGGACACATAACACCACACAGCTGGTCAAGAAGGCCCAACGGCAGCTGTACTTCCTGAGGAGGCTGAGGAGGTTTGGCATGTCGCCTAGGATCCTTTGCAACTTCTACAGCTGCATCATTGAGAGCATCTTGACCAGCTGCATCACTGTCTGGTATGGCAGCACTACTGCTATGGAC
>NW_018133356.1:0-763 GCF_001952655.1 Monopterus albus
TCCTCTTCCTCTTCCTCCTCCCACCTGGTCTGTCTGCGCTCCCTGAGAAAAACACATTAGTGACTGAGCATTTCTTTGTATCCACTTTACTGCACAGACTCGATCTCTGCACCACTTTGGCATCATGACTGTAAACACATTTGAATTTCTCTGATGACAAACGAACAGGGCGAATGTGACACAGCACGTTTACAACAGGAAGCTAAAACAGAGACTGTGTGAAGGTCTGTGAGCCAAATTGATTCCCTCTGATGTTATGACCTGATGTTTTGGTCCAGTTCACTGCTGAGTCGCACAAAGTGGAACAAAAACAGGCAGCGTCAGGAACGTCACCGTCATCTCTCTGGTTTCCTGCTTTCTGTCTGTCGCTCCGTTTACTTTCTAACCTTCATGTCTTTTCCCTGATGTCCTTGTTGACGATTTGAATCGTAAACACAACAGGAATACCCGACTTGTTCAGGTCGTCCTTGTTTTTACTTGTCTGGCCACGTTGACCTCTGCTCAGGTCAACTTTAGTCATGTTAATAGTAAACAGATCTGCTCCGTCTTCCCTTCTAAGTTTCAACAAGTGACATTCAAGCTCATAATGTGCAGTTAGTGGAGGGACTGACAATCAGGGCTTTTTAAAGATTTCCTTAGTGTTAAACTAATTCACTGACAGCTGTTTGTGGACCCAGCGGTGCTGAGCTGCTGCCTGTAGTGGAACTCGCTGTCTCCATGGCAACATTCTGCTTCCTGTTTGTTGAAGTGAAAACCTTTTCCA
>NW_018133357.1:0-763 GCF_001952655.1 Monopterus albus
TGAATCAGCACCTTTGAATATTATCACCTTCATGAAGGAAGATTTAATAAGTTCATTTTCCAAATAGGTGACTGATATTTGGAGCATTTCTACAGCTTGAACATAAAACTCTCCTGGTTGAGTCGCCAGTGCACAAGACAAACAGCTGCATTAGAAAACATCTGGTTTTCAAAGGTCAAACATACATAAAGACTGAAGGAGGGAAGTCAACCATGAAGTTGTACCTTTTAAAAACATTCACTTATAGACTGTGACATTATGTGGATGTGTGCTAAGACCAAGGTGAAGCTAAGCATTGCACATGATACAACACCGAGAAGTTTAAATCAGATTCTGCTTCTGTTTTGGATGAATCTGGGAACGTTGGTGCTGTGTTTTATCCCAGTGTGGAGACCATCACATTCAGAATTTGCTACAGTTGGTGCTTCTGACTGGCTTCTTCTCCAGAGCAAAACTGACAAAGGTTCATGGATATTGTAGTGTTCAGTCAAAAAAAACAAAAAAACAAAAGCAGGATTTCTCAGAAATGAGGTTTCACCTGGTTAAGCTTGCTGATATAAACCTATACACATAAACTATTCAGTAGGCACCTGTGTTTCTCTTCCAAGGAGCATTAACAACATTTTTAACAGGAAACAATATATGATATTGTAGTGGAGCTCAATTTTAATATACTGTTTGGATCTGAAACCAAAAATATGAGGATGTTCTTTTGGTTTGAAATGGTGGTTTCATCCTGAAAAGTCATTATTTGTTTGTGTCA
>NW_018133358.1:0-763 GCF_001952655.1 Monopterus albus
GACAAATAAACACTTTGACTTGATGTGATTGACTATGAGCATTAAAGTTGAAGTTCATCAGGTAATATTTATAAAGCATTTAACACTCCATGATTCTCATCAGATGTGGCTTCAAATGTTGCTAAATCCTGATTAGTGAATGGAAGTATGACATCATTTTTTTCAGCTTCAGTCCAGTAAGAAAAGCAGAAACACAGTTACTGAAATCTCTCCTGTAAAATAACCAAAACTGCTCTAACTTTAAGAGAAAGCTGTGTTTGTCGCCTACAATAATAAACTGATTAAGAAAATACAGTAGGTCTTTTAAGATTAGGAAAAAGTTGTGGTCATAGTTGCAAATAGTGGTTTCTGGGGTCAAAATTAGATGCTCCTGTGTACTCCTGAACACCCACCCAGCCTTCTTCCCCTGAAGATGCTTGTGGAATAAGAGGTCCTTGTCAGAAAGATGTAAACAAAGGTTGTTTGCAGCATTTACACTGACAACTAATGCTATTGATTTTCATGTTGAGACCCACTCAGTTTGATTGACAGGCTTGTAGGACAGCATGGCAGAGGTCAGCCCTAAACAGCACTGCATCATGTTTTTTTCTGTGAAAATCAAGCCCAAAATACAACTAATATGTCTTATTTACCAAGTTTCCAAAGTTTGGAATTCATTAACGCCACCTGCAGCAATAAATACAGCATCGGGGTGCGCTGTTTGTTGGACCCCCGTTCTTTTCACCACGTTAACTTTAAGAGATGAAGCAGTCCGAGTAACTTC
>NW_018133359.1:0-763 GCF_001952655.1 Monopterus albus
TGTACTTATTTGGGATAGTGGTGTTGGAGATAAAATGCCAACTTGGCAACACGTAGCAAGGCTCCAAATACTCTATTAAGCAATGAAAACCTGCATTTTCAACAACAGAAAGCGGCTGGTCATCAAGCACAATGAATTCTGTAACTTTCTCTGTTATCTGTTTAGCTCTGTTGCTGTCTGGGGTGAGTTTCTCACGCTTCTGAATTGTTTCCTGCAATGTTTGTTGCTGCAGGACACGCTTCTTGGCATTAGTTGCGTGTATAAATTCAGCATACTGCTTTCCATGATGTTTTTGCAAGTGTTTAATCAAGTTGGTGGTGTTAAAGTTTCCAGCGCTGCTGCCACCCCTCGAAACCCTCACGTTGCATAAACTGCATTCAGCTTTGCTTTTGTCCTCTTCGCTGAGTTTAAAATAACTCCACACAGCCGACATGGTAACGCTGATCGGTCTCACTCATGCCTGTCGATCACGTTGAAGCTACTGTTCATGTGACGTCTCGCTTTACAACACGTCGCTCATGTCTCGTAAAGCAGTCATATGATAGTTTATAACAAATTCTCCGTAGTGTATAGGATCGGATTATACGCCCCTCTCTTTGCGATATTCGATCCACAGATTTTGGCCAATATCGGACTAATATCAATACTTAATATCGGATCGGCTCACCCCTAGTTATTACATGTGGAATATATCAAAGAGCATCTGTTTGATTGAGATGACTCTGCTTATTCTCCGGCCGGAGCGAAATTAAAAAGGAAATGG
>NW_018133360.1:0-762 GCF_001952655.1 Monopterus albus
TAGTCTGTAAGCACTGTACAGTAACAATCTGTAAGAGCTAAATATATACCTATTTACTCTAAATGAATATTTTATTTTTCTCTTTTCTAACCAATGAATGTTCTTGTGACTCCCTCCAAGACATCAGATGGGTACTTTGTTCATCACTTTGCTCCCACTGGTCTTCCTCGCATACCAAAGAATGTCGTCTTTTTAATTGATCGAAGTGGCTCCATGCACGGCAGAAAAATTGAGCAGGTGAAGTATTTGAAGAGGATGAGCATAGCAGGCACTTTAAGTACACAATTTACGAACACATATGAAACAAACGTTATTAAATTTTATTGCTTGAATAAAAGTTCTAATGTGTGAACAATGTTCTGTATTTTTCTCAGACCAGGATAGCATTAGTCCATATCTTGAATGACCTGGCAGAGGATGATTTCTTTGGGCTTGTCACTTTTGATAGTGATATTTCACACTGGAAACGTGAACTTGTTCAGGCCACCCAGAGCAACCTGGACAGTGCCAAGAATTTTGCACAGGGCATTACAGATAGAGGAGGTGAGGCTTTTCATTAAAAATGTATATTTTGGGATGTCAACATTTAACACCAGAATGGTGGGAATTAAACTTTTTTGTCTAATTTTAGCCACTGACATTAATGAAGCAGTGCTGGAAGGAGCAAAAATGCTGAATGTACATCCCAGACAAGGGTCAGCGTCCATCCTCATACTACTCACTGATGGGGACCCAACCACAGGTTATAATAAACACACACAC
>NW_018133361.1:0-762 GCF_001952655.1 Monopterus albus
GTCAGCTGGAAGATGAAGACTGTACACGCCTTGTTGTCAACCACGATCACATGACCGTTCTGGTCCACAGACACGCCTTTTGGCCCCATAAGTCTGCCAGAGCCCAGCTTCGCCTGATGAACAGTGAGGACGAAGAATGCATCAGAAACTCTAGCAGCCTCAAAATGTTCTAAAAGGTAAAATACAACTTACATTTCTACACTGATGCTCAGATTTGGAAGAATCATCCACTAAAAGCCCAAATGCACAATGGTACACCTACCTTGAACTTGCCCTCGCAGGAGAAGATGCTGACCCACTTGTTGTCATAGTCAGCGATGATGATGTCACCACTGGGGTGCACGGCCACACCCGTGGGGCGCTGCAGTTGCCCTGGTGACCGTCCCCGCACCCCAAAACGATTCTTGAATTCCCCCTCATTGGAGAAAATCTAGAGTGGTGAGACATTTGTGAAGGCCATCATAAAAACAATGCACTCCTTTACCTTTAACCTTAATCCAAATTTGACCTTAACCTTAAAGTCTGAGCCCTCAGACAGCCTTCTGAAGATGTGAGGACCAGACAAAATGTGCTCTACCTGGACACACTGATTGTTGCTGTCAGCGATCAGTATCTTGCCGTTGGAAGACGCAGCTACTCCTTGAAGGTTGGTGAACTCTCCTTTGTTCCTTCCCTTTGTTCCTGAGGAGAGCAGGAAAAATCTAATTCATTTCAAGCATTGAAATACTGCCCATGTTCATGGATTTATTCAATTCTCTTGTT
>NW_018133362.1:0-762 GCF_001952655.1 Monopterus albus
GAGAGAATAGATAAACTATCTAGCTAGGTATACATATCTAGGTAGATGGAACCGCAACAGGAGACAAGGTACCTGCATGGGATGATTTCCAATTCTTCTTCTTCTTCTTCTTCTTCTTCTTCTTTGAGGACAGTCTTTTCTGTTTATCCTAAACAGTGAAGATCCATGTGCACATGCTAATTTTGATACGTTAATGCATAATAAATTTCACACAGTGAAATATCCTTTTATTAGTCTTCTCTTTTCAAAATAAAACAACACGCCTCACAGTCGTCACAGCGAATCATCTGTTTCCACCTAACTCTATCCTCAGCATCCTCTACTCTCACCCCAGTTAACTTCATGTCCTCTTTTAGCACATCCATATATCTCCTCTTTGGCCTTCCTCTTGACCTCTTGCCTGGCAGCTCCATCTCCAACATCCTTCTACCAATATAACCACTATCCCTCCTCTGCACATGTCCAAACCATCTCAATCTGGCCTCTCTGACCTTGTCCCCAAAACAGCCGACCTGAGCTGTCCCTCTGATGTGCTCATTCCTAATCCTGTCCATCCTGGTCCCTCCTAAAGAGAACCTCAACATCCTCATCTCTGCTACCTCCATCTCTGCCTCTTGTCTTTTCCTCCCTGCTACAGTCTCTAACCCATACAGCATAGCTGGTCTCACTACTGTCTTGTACACCTTTCCTTTGATTCTTGCTGACACTCTTCAGCCCCGTGTAGCCTCACTGTTTCACTTCGCTCCCTCTCGTTCATACACA
>NW_018133363.1:0-762 GCF_001952655.1 Monopterus albus
TTTTACTATAACTTTCTTTTTATACAGCCCCTGAGAATGAGTACAGTCAATTATTAGTAGCTTAACTAACTGGAATTGTTTCGTCACTAATTGACTGCAGTGAAATGTCTGTATTTTCTGTCTTTGGACCCCTTTATTTGTCTCTCTTTCACATAGCAAGCACTCCCAGAGGAAAGCTACAGCAGTGAGGATCACAGCGTCTTCTCGATTGCTGGGAGGTCCTGCATAGAGGAGGGAAACAGCGTGCAGGTCCTCAGTATTGTCCTGGATGAAAAGAATCAGGTATGTTGTTCAGAGCCTGAAGACTTGTTTGTAAAACTGTAGTGTATTGCGCTACATAATGCTCATCTCTCTGTCCCCCTCCTATAGGACATAGTGAGATGTATGGGTTGGAACCTGCTGCCTCCTCTGATTCAGATTTTGCTCAAGAAAGAAGACAAGAACCGTCCTCATTGCCTGGCCATTTTCAACCACCTGCTAGAGGTCTGTTCTTCTGTTCTGAACTCAGTTACACTATTGGTAATGGTCCACTACTGGCCAAAAAATATGGTGTTGAATATCAGAAACAGATGCAGTTTATAATCCAAACATAACCACCACTGTAGCAACATGTGGATGGTTTATGTGATGAGTGGTATCGGTTTTCCAGACCTGCAGACCCAAAGAGCTGCTGATTGGCCTGTTGGAGCAGCTGGAGCAGGATGACCCTGACACCATAGCAGAGAGCCTTCATCTACTGTTGAACCCTCTACAGAAAGGTAA
>NW_018133364.1:0-762 GCF_001952655.1 Monopterus albus
CCTTGTTTATTTTTAGCCACTACAGTTGAGAATAAACAAGGTTCCAGAAGTAACAGTATGTAGTTCATATTTAGATATTATTTGTGATAGTTGTGTAAGGATGTAAGGCTGAGCTAAGTGTGTATGGAAGCTTGATCTGTTTCTGGTGCAGGCAAGAATGTCTTGGGCTGTGTCCCCCTTGTTTAACCTGTGGGTCAACATCCCTAGTGACTTCCTCCTGGTTTTTTTGTTGCTGTAGTCGATGCGATGCAGGAGGGAATAGTTGCTTGTTGCTTTAATGCACGTAGTGTTGCCTGTAGTTTTTTTAAAAGGGGGGAAGCGAGAAGTCTCACCTTCACCAGTCAGATACAAATTGGAAGTCAGTGGTGGTCAGAGCTGTGTGCTCCGCCTCTTACCCTCCCCCTGAGCAGTTCTGTGTGTCTGTGACGTAAACGTGCACGAAGACACAGAGGAGGGAGAGAGTTAAGCTTAAGGCAGTAAGATAGGATGTAAATATGTAAATTTAAAGAGTTTTCTACATTTGTAAAGTAAAGTCTAAAGTAGTGGCTTTAAACTGTTGTTGAACTGCATTTTCAGTGCCTTGTACTGGTACACGGGTAATGATAAGGAAGTGAATCTAATCTAATTTGAGTTGAAACAGTGAGTTTAAAAGAGTGTTTTGAAAAATTAGCTCTGGTGTCAGTTGCATGTTTTACATTTATGCATTCATCCAATTTAGTTGATCACAGTCAAAACTAGGTGTATTGTGAAAGACGTGACTGC
>NW_018133365.1:0-762 GCF_001952655.1 Monopterus albus
TAGAATACACAATTTAATGCAATAAAGTACAAGGCAGTACAAGGGCCTCACCATACAACTTTAGGTTTGGGAGAACCAAAGGTCTCACACTCCAGTAAAGCCTTCTGGCCCTCTGTAAATGTATATATATTCCCATTATCAGTAAGGATCCGTGGAGGCAGCTCTGAAACAACACACAGAGAGAAATGAGACACACGCAGGCACACATATGCAACATTCTGTTTAATAAGTGACAAGGAAAACAAACACTCACCAACAACATAGACGTTGGTGTTGGTAATGATGGTGCCATGCTTGTTGGAGGCCCGACACTGATAAATGGCAGTATCTCCAAAGTTGACGTCATCCAGTTTTAGAGATCCGCTTGCTGTCAGAGTACGTCTAGGGTCCTTATCAGTTTCTGTTGACAAGTACACACTGTCAGTGCACGCACAGCACCCAGGGTTGTGTGTTGAGGAATGCATGTGCAGGTGGATGTTTGTTCTGACCTGAGAGGGGGATCCCATTGATGGTCCAGCTGATGATAGGATTGGGGATGCCGTCTGCCTGACAGTCTAGTCTGACAGTCTCACCTGGGGCGTATAACTGACTGACTGGCTCCTTGGTCCAGTAGGGAGCAGCTACAAGGGACAGAATATATTAATGGCATACAGTACAGACAAAAGATTACATTCTTTAGTCACACATTACTAACAAACCTTTACTCAAGACAGTACTCTCTGAGGGGTTGAGATTAGTTTTCAATTTCAAAAATAAAATAAC
>NW_018133366.1:0-174 GCF_001952655.1 Monopterus albus
ATACATTCCACATGTGATAACAGGCACGGGGAAAGCGCCAGCTGTTCTCAATGTGTGGGGTGGTTATCTGCACAACAAGCTAATTAAAACATTTTTCACAAGTGTATCACAGCTGGACAATAGCTTCGGATGTGAGAATTCATTGTGACGTTAACGTGCCTTGTGCAGCAGTGT
>NW_018133366.1:210-762 GCF_001952655.1 Monopterus albus
AGTGGGAAAATTGTACCAGATTAGGGTGACCGACTGTCCTTTTGAGATAAAATGGTGGTATTTGGCTGGGAATTAACCCCCAGGACCTGTGTGCATCAGCAGGTAGGCTGATGTAGAAGTTTCACAGAGTCAGCCAATTCCATTGGGCCAGAGAGCCTCTCATAAATGGACAGCGTCACGTGTGGCATATTATTTTTTCATTATGGCTGATTGTGATATTATTCAGGTTTGGAGCAAGTGCAAAACTGGCACACTGGGTGCCATTCTATACCAGTTGTTAAACAAATGGCTTGACACACTGAATTTTAGTCAACATACTAGTGAAAAACAATGTTTTGTAGCATGGTCTGAGAGGATGTCTGAAAAAGGGATGTTCAATGCGTATGACAATGTCTTTGCTACATAAAACACAAGACAGAAGCTAAAGTTAAACACTGAGACATTTCTTAAGGACTGTCTCTGCTTTTTGGCTGAATTTGAGAAAATCCAGAAAAATACAGGCAGTGACAGGGTAGCACGGCTCTGTCTCTCTCTTTCAGTGACACACACATA
>NW_018133367.1:0-762 GCF_001952655.1 Monopterus albus
TGACACGTACACATCTTTTAACACCAGGCTGCTAAAGCCAGTTCTGTCTTTAACGAGAATAACAGGAGTGAAGAAGTTGATTTCAGCACTTGGCAGGATGAACAGCAGCAATGTCCTTGCAGTGACTGATGCCTGGCAGCAGTGCCAATTACTTAATGGCATGGCTGACATGACACCTGCAGTCAAAACATGAACAAGATATCTTGCAAATCTTAAAATATGCACATAATAAGCACTGATTATAAGACTTTTTATATATTGAATGAATAATATTGTTTATTTAAGATTTGCTTGATGTTGCAACAGTCACATTATTCTGAGCTTCAAACCAAGTATTCCAATATTCCAATTGAGCAACCATGTCTGGGTAGATCACTGGCAGTAACTGGAACTTGTGTACATTCTGTCAACACAGCAGTAAATATGTCTTATTGCTCAATGTGCTGGCCCTCATCACTGACCTGCCACACTCCCACAACAGCATTGGCAATGAGGATAAGGAGGATGACGAAGGGTTCCACGAAGGCAGTGACAGTCTCTTCACCTTCCTCAAACCAGGCCAGCACCTGAGGTCGACACAGTAAAGAGTCAAACAACAGTGACAGTGGGACATAGTGCTCCTGAAAAATATACCTGTACCTCTCTACTAAATGGATGATTGTGGCTTAAATATGCTCATTCACTGAATGTAAGGACTCTTTGCAGGTTTACCACTGAATACAATAATATGAATTATCTGAATAATAACAGGGTACATTTTTA
>NW_018133368.1:0-762 GCF_001952655.1 Monopterus albus
ATGTTTCAGAATCCAATATGAGTGAACTATGGACTTCTGTGATGTGACTGCAGAGTCATTTCCAGAGTTAAAGGTAGAGGACGTGTCAGAGAGGGAAGTGAGAATACAGATCTGAGACTAGACAAAAAGATTCTGGGAGGAGCTAGGCTGTAACTGAACTACAGAAGAGACAAGAACTTCAGCAGAGTTCAACTTGACAAAGTGGGTGTGGACACTCTACTTGTCCCTAAAAAAAGTCATGCATGTTGTGTACTACTGTGCTGTGCAGCCCACAGTGACAGGAAACACCAGGACTCTGTACAAAAACCTCTGGAGCAAACAACCACGGTTCAAAATGCTGCTGCTCGTCTTCTGACAGGTACTAGAAAATTACAAGATCCCTCAGATCTTTAAGCCACTTTCGTTCAGAGGTTCCTATGGCCTGATATAAACGTTGGGGTGACCGTGCTTTTACTGTTGCAGCCCCTAAATTGTGGAATAGACTACCTCTTAATGTTAGATCAGCTACTGACCTGACTACTTTTAAATCCTTGCTTATAACATATTTGCCTTGACATTTAATAGAAAGTAGGGCCTGATGCTTTCCTTTTAATTAAATTGAATGTATGTCATCTGTGGACTGAGGAAGAGCATCCTCACTACTGACATCACTGTCTGGTATGGCAACACCACACACGCACAGAGAAAAGCTCTGTTTAGCATAAAAAGCAAATAAAAATCTTTAATCTGTGTGTCTGAGTTTTATTTTTGCACTGAACCTAT
>NW_018133369.1:0-762 GCF_001952655.1 Monopterus albus
GGTAGAGGAATTCTGTAGATTTAATTGCCTCCATGAGCTTTTCTCTAGCACCACCCTAACGACAAACACATTTAGCTCCACTGTCAGACTGATCAAGAGGCTATTTATTCAGCTTGTGGGGGTAATGAACGCTTACTTCAGCCTCTAGGGGTCGCTAACAGGACTCCTTCTGAATATCATTTCCTATTGAGATCCACACAAAGCATTGACTGTTTCACGTCCTGAGGACAGAAAATTAACTCGAATGTGGTCTGCTGCTTCTCAGAGATGGCAGCTTCATGAACGTCTGACACTGAGGACAGACTCATTCTTTGTTTCCGAGTCCTGAATTTATAGCTCAGAGTTTAAATTCCAATGATATTCTGTCACCACAGTTGGACATCTACACTTCTCATTTTTCTTCTTCAGTTTCTGGTTCTGTTGTAAAATCTCTGAGTGTGTGTGTGTGTTAACTCACTCTGCAGTCGCGCTCCATGGTGGAGGATAACGCATCGTCATTAAAAAACAGTTGATCAGAAGCGTTAGCATGATGAACAACCTGAACAAAGTTTTGGTTTTAAGGAAGAAGAAACATCAAATGATCACTGACTTTATCAATAACCTGCCAACACACACTGTTTCCCAGTTCATACCACAAATTAATTCTAATTAGGTTTACGGTCTGTTGTGTGTTCACATTACAAAAGTCACACAAAGCAGTAAATTCACACAGACCAAAAAGAGCCACAACACCACAACAAAGACACACAAAAACACCACAGA
>NW_018133370.1:0-762 GCF_001952655.1 Monopterus albus
GGATAAGGATAAATGTGTAGCACAATAGACTTCACTGTCACTAATGCATTTCTTATAAATTGTGACAAACCTTCAGCTCATTCAGTTGGTTCAACATAGCAGTTTTAGCCTCCTCAAACATGGTGTTCTTTGAAACAGATATGTGCTTCTGAAGTGTGTCCCTCATCTGTTGCTGTGAACTGTCTCCTCTAAAATCTGCTGCTTCTACAGTTCAACAGAAAATTGTCAAACTTAAATGCACAGTTATGATGAATGTAAATGTGAATTATTATAGTGGCAGGTTGTAAACAGTACGTCAGGGTCTTTGATCTACTTTTATAGCATTCTTGCATGGTTTCCTCGATGTTCTTCACCAGACCATTGTAGATTGTTTTCTTACGCTCTCTGATGGTTTTGTTGAGTTTTGTCTTAATTTTGTCCTCCTTAAAGACAGAATATGAAGTGTAAATAAATATGTTTTAACATAATGTCAAAGCATTGCAAATAAAGCTCATCTGCTCAGTTTCAACATTTAGCACATTAGAATTCTTCATAAACAGTGTGACTGTATTAACAGCTCCTTAGATAATACTGTGCAAAAACCTTACACATTACAAATGCAGTAAACAGAAAACACTTCATCAAATCAGTATTTAAAACAGCTACAATTTTTGTAAGTACACAGTTTTTCAAATTATTGTTGTTGGCAGGTAACTTCTAACAAACATGTTGGAGAACTTTCCACACTTTGGCGGCATTTCATGTAATCCCAGTCTGACTCAG
>NW_018133371.1:0-761 GCF_001952655.1 Monopterus albus
GCTGCTGAAACACTGAAATTTCCCCACCTACCTACCTACCAACAGGAGGCAGTGGCCATCCATTACTTTAACAGTTATACACAGCACAGTTTGGATCATGCGCTCTCAACCTGTTCCACTTCCTACACACATACGATGTATGTCGTCAAATAATGTATATGTTCTAGAATAAAACACCTGCCTTGTAAAAATCTGAGACATCACTGAAGAGGGCCTTTGAATGAATTTTTAAACCTCAAACATAAATTATAAGTAATGTTTTTAAAAAAACAAACGAACAAAATTGAAATCAGCACCAAGTTTGCATTACATTTTGAACAAATGTCTTACAATTCACATTTGTGGGGTGGAGGTAATCAATGCTGCCATATTACCCAGAGGAGGGTCTTCATTTTGTAGGTACATCAGTGATTCGCAGCTGATTTCTTCTTTTTGGGTGGACAGAGGGATGCTAACTTGAGCGTGAGTGCACCTGAAGTTCTTAACATTTACTTAAACTTTTAAACAACAAAACAAATAATCTTACATTCAGTATTGACAACATAACTCTGAATATCATGTACACAGCTTTACAGTGCCTGATGGAGTACCTTAAATCAGGGATGTAATGAGGAACAAATGAAGACACCAGCTCACTGCTCTCGTACTGAATGTTGGAAAGGAGCCTTCACAGTGAATGGAAATGTAGAAAGCATGATGAAAATATGGCATTTGTAGTTGTTTAATGTATTAATCTGAAAAAATGCAAAACACAAAAATCA
>NW_018133372.1:0-761 GCF_001952655.1 Monopterus albus
TTAATAAAATGGTTTTGATTTCACTAATTCTTCTAAAATAACATCTTATTAATGCAAGTTTTGTACATTAGTGTTATGTTCATTATTAAAATAAATCTAATGTTTGTACAGTTTGTTTTACTGTAATGCAAATGATACCAAATGCAAAAGGCCCAAAACATCAACAAACACATTATTGATACATTTTTATTGCAATTTTAGACTGCCCCCTGATTTTGAACAACTTTTTTACAGATTCTTTAATTTCTTTTGTCTGCAGAACATAAATGATTGGGTTCAGTGATGGGGGAAGCACAGAGGTCAAAGACAGATTTATGGTCCTGGCATTTGGATGCATAACTCCAGTAGAAGTAACAGCTATTATCACTGGAAGGAAATAGATTGCCACTAATGAAAGATGAGCTGTGCAAGTTTTAAAAGCCTTCACTCTCTCCTGAAATGTGACCACTTTAGTCAAAGTATAGCTGATATATAGGTAAGTAAACAAGATGAATACCAGTGGAAGCCCTAGATTAAAAACAGTTAACAAAACACTAAGGATGTGGCTGGATGTATTATCATTACAAGCCAGTCTGTATATCTGGCCATAGTCACAGAAATAGCTGTCAATAACCACAGACTTACAAAAGGAATGTCTGGTGAGAAGGGCTACTGCAATGATATTGGCAGTAATGGCAAAGGCCCAGAAAAAGGCAATCAAAGAAAACACGAACCTGTGGGTCACCTTCACTTATTAGTGCAGTGGGAAGATGATGGCTATC
>NW_018133373.1:0-761 GCF_001952655.1 Monopterus albus
CCAGCAAGTGCCCCCTCAGCCAAAGCAGGAAATTCCCCAGCAGCCTCGAATACCACCACGACGTCCACCATCTCCATCTTCCTCTTCTTCTTCGCATTCATACGGTAATGCCTCTATATTTCACACAACTTTTAAAAAAAAAAAACGTGATGTATGCAGCAACACTCAGCTCCTGATCCTCTATCCTTCAGATTCACGCAGGCGTCAGAGGAGACGCAAATGCAGCTGCTCAGGGATTGGAGACAGCAGCAGATTCATCGCTGATGCGCGATGCCATTCCAACGTAATGCTTCAACATCTTGCAAGATTAATGTGTGAATCATATCAAGTGATGAGTGACATTCTGGCCTGTTACAACCGAGACGGTGTGATTAAGAAGTAAGCCAACTAATGTTACAGGATGTCTGCCTGGAATGTAACTCATTTTGATGTGTTAGATGACCTGATTAATAATTTGTTGATAAATAATTCACCAGAAAACCATCCGTTACCTGTTAATCCATCAGATTTTAATTTATTAGAATTTGAAGTAAACAGTCTGTTGACGAGAATACGTGAACAAAGAGACAGAATTTTTTACAGCCCGCCACACAGTCAGGTCGGACAACCGCAAGACAGAGACGATGCTCAACTAGATCAGTTAATAAATAGATTACTGATAAACGTTACACCACCTCCAAGGAGCGCATCCCCAGAGCGCAATGACAGCCAAGCAACAGTAGATGGGGCTGCGCCACTAGATGGGGATGGTGATTCACCTC
>NW_018133374.1:0-761 GCF_001952655.1 Monopterus albus
CCTCTTTACTGTGCCACTTACCTTCTCTAATAAGCTGCAAAGATCATGAAATTGTTCATGTATTCTTAAAGTATTTCTCTAATTAGTTTGAACTTGAAAAGCTGGTTCTTACCATTAGCTACAATGACTGAAAGCTTGACAACTGCTGCTCAGTGATTGCACATTACGTCAGTGCAGTCTCACAGCCAGCTCCAGCAGATAAACTATAGCTGCAGAGCATGTACACCGCTCACACAGATGCACACTTACAGTAAACTCCAGAACTGCCCTAATTCGTCACTTTCTCCATTTTTCCCCTGAACAGAGTGACACAAACGTCACAGTTGCTTGTCTCTTTCATTAACTCAGCCATCTGTCACTGCCCAGCTCGGGCTGCTGCTCCACAGGGAAAACCAGCACTGACAGTCTGAAATGCCCACAGAACGCTTCCTACAGCAAGGGACGTTTAACTGAGTTTGTCAAGAAAAAAATAATAGTTACCGTTTATTTTAACTAGAAAAACTAATAAGGAATACTTACTGTTTTAATCTGAAGTCTTCACAATACATTTCTAGCTTCATTCCATTCAGTTTTAGCATTTCTTTCTGTAGAATGTTCCTCTGATAAGGCCACACAACACTGTACAAGCAGAAGAACACTGACCTTTATCTTGCTTGGATCAGCTAAATGTCAGAATATAAATGAAGTGCAGCTTGAGCCAAAACCTGACCACTTAGTGTGATTTAATGTCAGCTAATTCACGGGACTATACAGATGGTAGG
>NW_018133375.1:0-761 GCF_001952655.1 Monopterus albus
GTTTGTTTGTTTTATGAAGTCAAACTCATTCTGTAGCCAGAATAAATATTCTAATACCTCTTGACTTACATAAGAATGACTGCAAATGCCTGTGGTTGGTTTCATTTTAGGACAGATTGAGCTCACCTTACAGATCCTTAACATACAGTATGCAATGTCACTTCCGGCTTTTTCCCCGTTTACGTTTGGCATGTGTTTTAGGCCAGTTGCCCTTCCTGACGCAAGCCTACAGATCCTTAATCCTCAGCCAAATTCATTCATCTTAGTCATCACTCACTGCCCATACAAGTGTGTTTGTCAGTTTGTCTCTTTGCTTCTTGCAGGTGTGGGCTTATTTCAGTGCCATCGCTCCCAATCCGTGTCCGTCTTTGTCTGAACTGTGTGCTGATGGAGAGAACTGTGTCGTCAACCCTACCTCCTTACCGTTCAGCGGTACCAAACCCGAGCCTGGCTGGTGTGTCCGCCAATGGCAGAAAATTGTCCCCAGTAACTACAATGCTTCCATCAGTTTAGGGTATGAGGTCAATCTTATATCTACACAATCTTCTCATAATAACCTATCTAATTTTTAATCTAAGTTTTTCATCTTCAATTGTTGTGTCTTCCTCTGTTGTGATATTTTGAGGTAAGATATGGAAGTAAATGTAAGTAAAAGGTGTTTACAAGGAGAAAGTGTTTGGGGGATTCCATTTCTCCAATATGTAACTCATGAGCTTGAGGAAATTGTTTTGATATCAAGGTCAAGGTGTTTATTTGTCATA
>NW_018133376.1:0-761 GCF_001952655.1 Monopterus albus
TCACTCGAACATGTTATTAATGCATCTTAACCGGCTGTTATTTGAATCCTTTCACTTGATGGGTGATATTCTGACTTGTTACAGCAACAACAGTGTTATTAAAAATTAAGATGGATGAAGATCTGATTAATGTGTCCCAGGATGAATGTATTGACAATGTTTTGCCATCAGAGGGGGGTAATACATTAAGCATATTAGAAGCAGATGTGAGTAGCATATTACAAGCCCAAGTAAATGCGTTATTGCAGGAAATAAGAAGAGCCTCCCACCAGCAAAGAGGCCAGGGTTCTAACCAAAATGAACAAACTGTTACTCACTCAGAAACCTCTCAAAATGATCAAGAGAGCTCCTCATCTGGTATAACAGCCCCTGAAACCACGGTTGTAAGTGGGGCCAGATTCAACAACATTGAAATAAGGTGTTTGTTAAATATGGATCAAACTGACGAGGTTAATTATGGACAGTTTTATGGTAATGTTATGGGGAGCGTAACTGATCTTGTTCATCAAGCTTTAAATCAATGTCACGAGGGGGACCTTATCCAGCTAGAATTACAGGGTGATATGCTTGGATCAAGAGCATCCGTCATCGCTTCCGCCTCTGAAGCGCAGGACTTAGCGCAGTTTCAAGACCTATTAGACAGAACGATCCAATCCAACTTTTCTGTGTTAACAGACGCTAGTTTGGAACTTGTTGTTCAGATTGTTAGAAGCCCCATGGGCGGCGGTAAACACCAGCTGCAAAAAACTCTGACCTGTGAG
>NW_018133377.1:0-761 GCF_001952655.1 Monopterus albus
AAAAAAAAATTACGGTTTTAGGTATTGTTTAGATAATTAGCTTGTTAGGTAGCTTAAAATGAGCTTGCTAGCTAGCGCCGAGTGGCGAAGATTGCTAGCTAACAGGCTAATTAAGGTAGCTAACATGCAAATTCGTCTAGCCAACAAGCTAATTGAGCTACCTAACAAGCTGGCGAAGATAGTTAGTAAGCTAATTCTAAGATAGATAACATGGTAATTAAGCTATCTAACAAGTTGGTGCAGATGACTAGCAAACTAATTTTAAGATAGCTAACAAGCTAATTATTACCGTTGATTACCTTGTTAGCTAAAACGTTAGTGCATAGATTGAAATTCCAGGTCATGAATTTTGCGTAAATAAAGTTAGATCTTAGTGTAAATAAAATATTTTATAATAGAAATATAACTTGTTTAAAATTATTTTAAAATACTTTGAAGTATTTTTATATTAACACACTTGAATGTTTGAATTCACAACTTTAGTGCAACTAGGTTAACTAGCTAACATTAAGGCAAAACAATTAGTGTAAGTTACACAACTGAACTATTATCAAAACTGCAAAACAGTTTAAAATAAATAACTGAACAAGCAAACAGGGTTTAATGTTATTTCATATTAAGCTATGACCTCGGCCTCTTTAAAAAAGTCAGTTTTTCATGTTTTCTTGGTACTTTTGAGTTTTGCTTGTAATATAAAACTTTTGGTAGCAGTTCCCAAACATATTTACTATTATAGAAATAATAAATACAGTAGAAAATAA
>NW_018133378.1:0-760 GCF_001952655.1 Monopterus albus
AACCCATGATTTTCATAGATCACAGTGATTATATACAGTATTTCAGAACAGAATAGAACAGATTATTTTTTCAATTACATAATGTGATGCCCATTTGATAATCTGACCCAATGTACTCATCTGCCAGGAGACTTTCTTAATAGAGTGCCTCTTGGCTCAGCATTTTAATACCGTACAGTATGCTGTAGAGGAGCTGTGAATTGTACAGCAGGCTCTGTGATATGAATGTGAAGTAGAGAGGCAAATGCAAATCAGTTATACTTGGATGAAGTTTGCTTCTTTGGTGTTTAGTGCTGATCCTGGGAAAGGATTTTCGCTGTCCCTTTGTAGAATGGTTTCACATGGACTGGGTTTTATTTCATATTCTTTTTACCATAATATATTTGTAATGAGCACAAAAACTATTGCACATAATTTATCATACCCAAAAGGACAGTGTTAACAGCGGTAATATATCATCTCTTTTAATGTTCCATTTGTGTTGAGGAGTTGTAGTTAAAATGTAGTGGAATGTCAGTGTAAATTAAAATGTGAATAAAAGTTAATGGTGAAGTAATCATTAGATTGTAAAAAAAACTTATGGTGCTTATTGATTTAAACACTAGAAAAACAGATAAGAAACTAAATCTTTTTGGGAAAGATAAACAAAGTACATGCAAGGTCACCCATGGACATACATTTGCTTGGTTGATGACCATAATATAATAACAGTAATTTAGATAACGGTGGAATTTGAGCTGATGATAAAGGACAAATGACA
>NW_018133379.1:0-760 GCF_001952655.1 Monopterus albus
CAAAAGTGCCCGTTAGTTTATTTATTATGATTCACCTAAAAATGTAGAAACTGTGGTAAAGAAGAACTGTACAGCAGTAGGAGCAGGAGTGGAGAATGTCACCAGACTGATGACATGGGATTCTCCAACACAGGGATTCTCCACACAAATTTCTGTTTATTAGGTTATGTTTATTTTATTGTGCAAGAGGTTAAATAAATTGTATTACCTTGTGCTAGATGGCACCTGTCACCTCGTGGAAAATTGTTCTGCAGTCAGATGTCTCTGTGGAGTTAATACTGATTTCTACCAGGTGCTCTTGCTTTCTTTCACAGTCTAAGGTCATGAAGCTCAAGTGGACCAGAGACTGTAAATAAGTGGCTGTCCTGCAAAATGTTAAATATCCATTTTGTAAATCCAAATACAACATGTCTCCTAAATGCAACACAAATGTATAATGTGCTTCACCTTCATACCAGGTTGTTTTATTATTTTGGGAGAGAACTGCTACATTTACATGGAATTGTTTTACAGTATGGGTGTGTGAGAGCAGCACCACTGTGTCCATAGATTTGTTTTGCTTTTGTATGTTGAACCCAGAATTTTGTCTGTTTTGCAGGGAGACAATCTGGCAGATAAACAGCTTGTGCCTTTGAGGAACCTGCACAAAGATGATGGGAATAAAAAAGAAGAAACTACAGATGATGAGAATATGACATCACCACTCAGAGTGTAGATGTTGGACAAATGAAGACCTTCATTTCAAATAGCATTAATGACA
>NW_018133380.1:0-760 GCF_001952655.1 Monopterus albus
TGTTATCTAACTGATAAGCAGTCCAGTGTGACGACAGGTTGTTTCACACACTGCCCATGGGTACACGAAAGTCACTGCCTGAGCCTCACGTTACAGATGTCAGATTCTGATCAGTGGCTATGGATAAAACACAATTTATAAGTGATAAAGGCAATAAATTCATTCCAACTGTTGTCAGACCGCTTGGTTTGCTGGCACAGCAGCAGATACAGGAGTCTCAGCTAAAGATCCACTGTCAGGCTTGTATTGGAGCTTTTGACCATGGCTATATCTCTCTGTGAGGTTTTGAGACTGTTTGTGCTAGTTTAGCATCTCTTTGTAGTCCCTCCTTGTCTCTTAATTGACTTTCCAGCAACAAATGTTGGCATTCAGTTCATACACATAGAGTCCATGTGTCCTTTGTGCCAGCAGATTATTATGACCGACAGGTACATGGAGCAGCCTCTGCTCACCTTGGCAGTTGTTATGAGCCAAGGAGGATGTTAGGTGATCAGCATATGGAGGGACAAAGTCTGCGTTAGAAGGACAAGAAAGTGGATGCATGGATCAGAAAACGTGTGAAACCTCCCGTTTTTTTAACCATGATTGTTCTGTTGACCCCCGTTCTTTACAACAACCTGCAATACCAGAGTGTTCGGCCATCTCTTCTGACAAGACTTTTAAGCCAGCCAGAGCCCTAGCAATAGAGCCATCAGGATCAGTATTCATTGGAATATATGTGCAACATTGTTCAGTAAGCTGACCACTGCTCAAAGGGGAG
>NW_018133381.1:0-760 GCF_001952655.1 Monopterus albus
GTGCTTTCAGCCACTGCATCACAATTTTCTTGTCATGAAACCAGCATCACTGAGAAAATATTCTTTTTCACAAAGACAATGTGTCACTCTCGTGCTGCAGGTGGCGTAGACTTTTCACTGATTGCACACTTGTCACTTTGGCCACCTGAAGCCTCTGTAATATGTCAGCATGGTGCCACATTGATTGTGTTGCATGGGAGCTGTAGCTGTAATAAGAACCCATTTAACACTCATTAATAGTAATCCCCAGTGAAAAGTATTTCTGACCGGACTGTGCCTAGTTGGAGTTGTTAAATATTATTTTCAGTATTCTCCCTCACAACAGTAACAGTATGTGGTGACACACTGAGTAGAAGCTCATACACTGGAAACAAAACAGAGGGCCTCGACTACAGCTGCTATAAATGTGTAGCTACAATAAAGGGATTCAGATTACCTTTGGTTAATGGTGTTGTTAATGGCAGACTAATGGTTTTATTGGGTGGTTGGAGTGATGATGTAACCACTGAGTTGTGCTTGTGTTCCTGTGAGTAAATATCATATAATTTGTTGGCATCAGAAGGGACCCTGAACTTAAAGCTCTCTTTCCATTGTGCTGATGATATTAATCCATGACTGTTAGAGACGAGGAACTGTCTTAAACAGTACAGGTAGTTTAAATGAAACTGAGAGAGCCATTTGAGTGTATTAAGCATTAAACAGTGAAAAACAAAGAAAACACAAATCTATAAGTCTACAGTCTTTAAGGTCAGCATATTCT
>NW_018133382.1:0-760 GCF_001952655.1 Monopterus albus
TGTATCTCAGTTATCGCAGACGCTAGAATCTTTCACTCCAATTTCTTTGCCCCAACTTAAAAAATGTGTACTACAGTTAAAGCCTGCCGCCTTCCCCCGGACCCTCTTCCAGCCAGGATGACCAAAGAGGTTATTGACATGGTGGGTCCCTTCCTGGTCACTTTCATAAATTGTTGCTGAAGATGGGTGTGGCCCTACTGCCCTTAAGCATGCGGTAGTGAGACCACTCCTCAAAACACCTGACCTTGATCCTTCCCTAATCTCCAACTTTCGCCCTATCTCTCTCTTGCCTTTTGTATCTAAGATCATAGAAAAAATTGTTCATACCCAGCTGCAGTCTCATTTAGACTGCCTGGATATGGCTGACAAGTTCCAATCAGGCTTTATGCCCCGCCATAGCACGGAGGCTGCACTACTAAAGGTCCATAACGATGTTACCATGGCCCTTGATGCCAAATGTTCTGTTACGATGGTCCTTTTTTGATTTATCAGCAGCTTTTGACACTGTCGACCATGCGATTTCTAATTTCTAAACTTGAACATCTCGCTGGTCTGAGAGGTGCAGCTCTAAATTGGTTCATTTCTTTTTCAACAAACAGAACCTTTTCAGTTATCATTGATAGCTTTTCCTCTGACATAGCCCCTCTTACCTCAGGCGTTCCACAAGACTCGATCCCGGTGCCATTACTGTTGTCCCTATATGTGCTGCCACTGGCTTCAATTATATCAAATTACAATGTTCCTTTTCATTTTTATGCTG
>NW_018133383.1:0-760 GCF_001952655.1 Monopterus albus
ACATTTTCTTTTAGCTAATGGGTTAATTTTCTTTTCTCGAAACAAAGAGACCAACCCTCTGTTTTGTGAAAACATATTTTCTGAGATAGCCGGCTGGATTGTCCTGCTATCTCAGCAAAATGAAGGACACTTTTGTGTGATGGGTGAATTAATATATGAGGACAAAGGGTGACATCTTATTTTTTAACAGATGAGGAAACATTTTCACAGTGTTCACCCTGTAAAACAGATAATGAAGTCCTTAACCTTCTTGTCAGATTCTTCTGGATGCTGGTGGTTTTCTGTCTGTCAAATCAGACCTGTAATAACACCAACATTCTCCTGGTCATCACAGTCTGTGTTCTGGTGTCTCAGGTCCCCCTGACATCAAAGGACGAGCATCCATCTTTAAAGTTCACCTGCGTCCTCTGAAGCTGGGGGCTGACATAGACAAAGATGCTCTGGCCAAGAAGATGGCCGCCCTCACTCCTGGGTTCTCAGGTAAAGTTGGATTTCGTTTGTCCTCCAGCAAACCTCACCCTTACCTCTGGGTTTAATCTTCTTGTTATTTGTCAGGTGCTGACATCGCTAATGTGTGTAATGAGGCAGCTCTGATTGCCGCTCGCCACCTTTCAGATGCCATCAACCAGAAACACTTTGAACAGGCCATCGAGAGAGTCATTGGAGGTAAGAGTGGGCTGAGCCCAAACGGAGAGGACTGAGACCAGCCTGAGACGGACTCAGAGGACTGAGAGTGACTCAAAAGACTGGCAAGACTGAG
>NW_018133384.1:0-760 GCF_001952655.1 Monopterus albus
GCTACAGCGGAGGGTGAGATAAGGCTGTGACCTCTCTGGCCAGAGAGGATGAGATGAATACAATTACTCCCCATGTGATGGGAGGCTGGAGCAGGGAAGAGAAGAGTAGTGTGTATTTGTGTGTGTGTGAGTCTGTGTGTGTGTTTGAGCGTGCATGTG
The DNA here is from genome assembly GCF_001952655.1 of Monopterus albus. NCBI lineage: Eukaryota > Metazoa > Chordata > Actinopteri > Synbranchiformes > Synbranchidae > Monopterus > Monopterus albus. The sequence goes on from NW_018133384.1 coordinate 160, forward strand.
CACATGTGTGTGTGCCTACCCTTCTTTTTTGCCCAAGGTCTGATATTAGATGATGTCCCCAAATCAAGGCCTCTTGCCATGAAGCCATAATTCATCACTTTTAACAGAGGCATATACAGTGTGTGTGTGTGTGTGTGTGTGTGTGTGTGTGTGTGTATGGGTTTGTCTTTATATACTTGTGCGAACCAACCCCTGACGGAACACCTTTGTTGTGTGGACATTTCTTCTTGTGTGGACCTTTTGGGTGGTCCACACAAGGAAAATGCTAGGATAGGCTCCTTTCATCCTAAAGAATTATCTGTCTAAGTTTCAGAAGGTGTCCACATACAGAGAGTAAAGTCAGAAAAATGTGTGGCAGCTTGTGCTCTAAAAGTATCATGCTCTGATTAAACACTGCTTAAGCTGAATTCATGCAATAGTGCCTGTGTCTTTAAAAGGGCGTGGACAAGGCAGCTTAGAAGTTGGCGGCAATCAAGCAATATTTTTAACACCTGGAGCTTGATCCTCACCTTCAACTAATGTTGCATTAAATGCATACTGTGGTAGCACCACAATTGGTGTGCTGAGAGAAACAACGAGGAGAGAACCATGAAAGCTGAAT
>NW_018133385.1:0-760 GCF_001952655.1 Monopterus albus
ACAGCAAACAATGATACAAGGGATCCTCAAATTAAATGATTTCTGTTACTGCTCAATATTTCATTTTCACTTTTGAGATCATGTTAATTGGCTGCATGTGCCAGTGGGGGCACTGATATCTCAAGGGTTTGTTGGCAAGTTTTTGTTTCATCTTCAAAATTTGGCCAAATCTGTGATTTTCCACTGTTCATTAAGATGTGAATAAGAGAGAGAGTAATGCTTCCCAGAGGATGAATCCTACTGACTTTAGTGATACCAATAAATTTTCATCTAGTGCCACAGTGAGGTCAAAATATTTGTCCAGTACTTTGGTTTATGGTGAAATTCCTGTAGTATTCACATCAGCCTTAGCTTTTCTTTAATTTTGTGCTAATTAGCAAATGTTAATGTTTACTAAGATGGTGAACATGTTAAACACTATGCACTTGAACTAAACATCAGCAGTTTGGAATGCTCATTGTGAGCATGCCCGACTGCTGACATGAGCATTTAGCTCAAAGCAGAACGGTGCCCAAGTACAGAGGCAGGACTCAGCCGCTGGATCTGACTGTAGTCTGTATACTCCATCTGTATGAGAATTAAGCTCTGTTGTAACCTCTGCTATTGAAAAAAGGTCTAGAGATTTACTAAACCATGCTCCTTCATACTGTACATACATTAGTTTCCATTGCATTAATATACATACTCCTGTTAATATATATTAATTCAAACAGTTTGGTATATATTTCTGTTAAGAACAACATCTTATTGCCTTTTTTTT
>NW_018133386.1:0-759 GCF_001952655.1 Monopterus albus
ACTTTATCATGTTCCTGCTTCAGTTTTTCTTCCAGATCTCTGCAGACAACCCTTTTTTTGGCAGCCTGAAATAAAAGAAACAACACATTCCAAATTTAGACATGCTGGAGCAGTGGTTACTACTGTTGCCTCACAGCATGAAAGTTCCAATTTCAAGCCCCAGTTGACCCTATGCCTTTTTGTGCAGAGTTTGCATGTTCTCCCTGTGCCTGTGTGGGTTCTCTCCTGCTTCCTCTCACAGTCCAAAGACATGGAGCTTAGGTTGACTGCTGACTAAATTGCCCAAAGGAGTGAGTGTGGGTGTAGTTGTCTGTCTATGTGTCAGCCCTGTGATAGACTGGTGACCTGTCCAGGGTGGATTGGCTTAAAGTTTGTGTCCTGGGATTGGCTCCAGTGGTATAGATAATGAATAGATGGATTCAAAATTTAAAGCCATAAAACTATAAACACAATTCCAGTGGGGTTTCTTTCAAAACAGTGTTTGTTTTCTCTCTGTATGAAATTCTGTTATGCTTGAATATGGTTGTCTTTAAATTCTTGGTGTTTTCCAGCCTCTCTGAAGTAACCAAGATTATGGAAGTCAGAATGTAGATAATGGTGATACTACATGTAAGCTCTTTCAGTACCTTACTGGAATAAGTAATAATGGTTACTACACATAGATTTCAGACAGATACAAATAGATTTTATATTCTGTGAATATTAATGAACTTAAAACAATTCAAGGTAATTAAAGTGGTGTTACTACTTGATCTTACC
>NW_018133387.1:0-759 GCF_001952655.1 Monopterus albus
GGGTAGAGCAGTCGTATCCCAACCGGAGTGTTGGTGGTTTGAATCTTGGTGCCTGCAGTCCACATGTCAAAGTGTCCTTGGGCAAGACACTGAACCCCCAAGTTGCCCCCAATGGTTAGAGCCCTCGGTGTGAGTTGGCACCGCAGATGGCTGCCTCGGTTCTGTACCGGAAACAAATTCCTTATGTTTAACATACTTGGCCAAATACAGGTGCTTAATTCATTCAGTAGATGTTGGTGCACTATTTTAGTTTGAATCTAGACTAAGTAACTGTTATGGTAGCACCCCCTCACCAGGAGGGTGAGGGAGGACTGCGGTTGGACTCAAGTGTGCAGACCCAGGTGCTAGGGGGAAAAACATGATGGTAGCAGGTAACAAAAAGAACACAAAGTATCAAAGGAACATAACGTGTCGTCTACAGGGGAAGATAATGTATGCGTGTAGTGTAGCGCATATGTAGCGTGAGAAGAGTCAAGCCAAAACGCACAGTGTCTGTCAGCGTAGCATTCCACCCACACGTACATAATGCGGCACTGTGTTAGTTAGTTATTTAATGTTCCAGCCCCGACGGAGCATGAGAAGAGTCTAGCCAAAACGCACAGTGTCTGTCAGCGTAGCATTCCACCCACACGTACATAATGCGGCACTGTGTTAATTAGTTAATGTTCCCGCCACGACAGAGCGTCTGCCAGAGGTATAAGTTAGGAACCAAGTAATCATCGGGATGTACCTCAGCTGTGTGCATCAACAAACCAGTTG
>NW_018133388.1:0-759 GCF_001952655.1 Monopterus albus
ATGTATGTGTTTGCTGGCTCTGACCTGCAAACTGATACCGACCGTGAGTTTTGTGTTTCACCTTGTCTTGTATGGTTTTGTTTAGTTTTAGTTTTTTATTTTTATGTAATGTAAGTTTTTCTATTTCTTATTAAAGAGTCGGTTTTGTTCAACACTTCCTCGTCTGGCCTTTTAATTGAGTACACTAAACACTTTTTGGCAGCATCGCACACCGTTTCTGACACGAAAAGCATATCACCAGCATTTATTTCTACAAAGCAAACGTGGTGGTATAGTGGTTTAATCAGAACTTGTAGTGGTATTATGTCTCACCTCTCTTCCTTACTTTTAGCGGGTAAGAGATGCATATCATTGTACAGCAGACACTGAGACATCCAATCATTTGTAACCCATCATGACTCAGCTTTCTCCCACACTGTTCCAGCAGAGGAACAATGGAACCAAGAGTGAGACAGGGGAGTAAACAAGAGTGCGATAGATTATGAGACTCCAGTACACAGAGAAGACTTGTCTCTTTTTTAAGTCTGCTCAGTCTTTGTTGACTAATGTGACAGTCCTTGGCTCATGGTGACAGCATGAAGCATAGGGACTTCCTTCATTGTCTGCCTATCAAATAACTGCAGAATTTATGTTTACTTGCCATGAATTGATCATTATCATTAATGGAAGTGGATCTTTCACAACCTGTACAGAACAGCACTGTCAAGGACAATCGCTGGTACTGTTACAGTAGATTTGAATGGCAGACTGCTCAGTGTC
>NW_018133389.1:0-759 GCF_001952655.1 Monopterus albus
AGAACATCAGCCAATCAGAAGCGAGTAGCGTAAACTCGTGGAAATAATATTACAGCTGACCAATCGCAGAAAACGTCTGACTTCATTTGGTTCGTTCTCCGTTTTAATTGGTGCGTGGAAGTCCCAGGAGGTCGCCGCTGATTGGCTGGTTATTTATAGGCATGTATATAAGAGGCTGCAGCGCTCTATTTTCTGTAGTCTTTTCTGTCGGTTCTATGTTTCGCACCGCACCGCGCATTTGAGTCGAAACAGTTTTGCTGCTTTTTTGTGGAACTTATTTCCGTTTATGAACGCAACCTTGTCACAAGTAGCACTTGCAACATGCAGTGAGTCGGATCACCGGAATCTGTAACTGTAGTTAAGTGCAGTTATATCAGTCGCTAAAAGTTGCACCTATTGAATCCACGTCTTGCGACATTATTATTAATAAACTGCAGGATGGTACTGTGCCAATTGCACACATATTTAATATACTGTAGACTACCGCTTTATCAATGACAAGAACATTCTGTTATTAGTTTAAAATAAAAATTTCCCCCACATAATTTGCACTTAAAGAGCATGCAGAGGAATGCATATCCCTAAGAAGTTCCCCAGAGTAAATTTGTTTTACCACCATTTGGTTGTTTTGAAACACTAAACATGTAATACATAACACAGAATCATTCCAAAGAATATTTTACACTGGAATTACTAATCAGATGTCATATTTTAGTGAAGTGCAGTTCATCCTAAAATTGTAGGATTTGGTCTGCATTT
>NW_018133390.1:0-759 GCF_001952655.1 Monopterus albus
TACCCCGACTCCATAAATGGCACTTCCCCTTATTGCCTTCATAATAAGCCACAATGTTTTCTCAGATCAAATTTAATGTCGTGCCATCCTTCTGATAAAATCCTTTAATGAAGATGAATATCGAAGTTTCAGGAGCAGGACCACACCTTAATAAATACCTTTTCCTGCCACCTGCGTACAAATATTCCCCACACCACCTGCAGAGTGCTTTCTTTTCTCTGAAGTGGCACTATAATCATTCTCACTTGGAAATATTAATAACATTTTCTAAATGATCAGTAACTGAATCCGAATCAGAAAAACAGAAATGATAGAAACGTTCCATCAGTGCAACCGATATCAATCACAATAAACGACTGATACCAATACCAATCACATAAGAAATGTGTATTCATAGATCAGTGTCTTCTGTGTGTACAGCATCACACACTTGGTGTAATGTTTTGTCTTCAGGTCTGCCACATACTAATGCTAAAATCCTTCAGATGGTTCAGAATGATGCAGCTAGAATTCGAACTAAGCCCAGATCAGTTTATCACATTACACCAAATTTAGCTTCCCTTCACTGACCCAATATCATGTCAGATCAGACTTTAAGGTTCTTTTAATGATGGACAAAATCCTAAATGGACATGCTCTTTGCAGTCTGATTGCCTTAAGCCTCAGGTTCCATCTCGTCCTCTCGGCTTCTGTCTGTTCCTGCGGTTAAAAAGAAGTCTACAGGGTGCATGGCCTTCTCCCATTGTGTCACCTTCCTTT
>NW_018133391.1:0-759 GCF_001952655.1 Monopterus albus
TGTCATATGAGTTTGATTCATTCATATTTGTGCTCCTAGAGGAAAGAGAGTTCTTGGAAACCCACTGGCACAAAAAGTTGAAGGGAATCAAATCCCCATCCTGGACCTTCTGAATTTCCCATTTAACTGAATATTTATTGTTGCTGTAAACTTCAAGAGGCACCACTTGTCCCAAGGACATGTGTGTAATCACATAACCCATCAAACCTGGGCGTTCCACTGATGAAAAACACAAACAAAGCTGCCAAATCCCAGACTATTTATACATAATTGCTAATAGAAAGATGGAAAAACAGCCGGAAATGAGTGCAGCACCAAGTCTGATCTTCACAATTTAAAGAACGCCTTGGGATGTATTTCAGATTCACCTACCTTTGATTTTCACATCAGCAAGCAAAATCACAAATGTTAGTCAGAGAAAGCTGTTCCTACCTCACAAACTGCTGTTCTGAGTTCTCAGGGAGGCTGTGTGTGTGAGCATGAAGCTCTCAGTACACTGCTGGCTGCTGGCAGATGGCGACCTGCGAGGTGAACGCTGAAAACGACTCCTTCTATTGAAGTAGTTGCCAGCTGTCCAGGAGCGCTTGTGCTTCCTCAGGTACTCCTTGTAGTTCTTAGTGAGTAGCGTGTAGAGGAAAGGGTTGATGCAGCTGTTGGAGTATGTCAGACACGTGGTCAGGTAGTTGATGTTGCGTTTGGCTTCACGGGAGAGGGGCAGCAAGGGGTGGAACTCATGCAGCAACTGCCAGATCCAGAATG
>NW_018133392.1:0-759 GCF_001952655.1 Monopterus albus
GCGCTTGCTGCCATAACAATACTAGGCTACACGGGTCTGTGTCCCGAAAGGTTACTTGGCTGGTTTCCTTTGGTAACACTGGCCTTGACCCTTGGCCTTTTGCTACACGGACTCTGCCTGGTGGTGAAGGAGATGCTGAACCATTCCAAGACAAGGTGAGAGCTCAGCTGGAGTAAGAGGACATTGTGGTTCAAACATTCAGTGCTTGTAGCTTTTACTGATGGTCTGATACTCAGGCTTTATGTTCTTGCTCTTCTTGGTCATCAAACCTTTATTTACCATGTGGCCACTCTGGACTGAATACCCTGATACTGAAATACCCTTTTTCCCCATTCAATCTCCATACACAGCGTAATTCCCGCCTTTACCTTTTATCATTAAGTTACAGCCTTTTCTTACATGTTTTTGACCCTATCAAAATAAAACGTCCTTGTTTACGAAAAATTGCTAAATTAAAGCTAAAACCTAACAAAACACACACTTTACATGGCTTGAGGTGAGGGTCATTTATAGTGCTTGTGGTCTGGTTTGACTCTGATGTGTTTTGTGTGCCATTCCTTTAGCACTGTTAGCATTAGCTACTACTTTCTGTCAACCATAGATCAGTGACTATGTGTAAGGTAAAAAGAGTCCCTCAGAGTGACAAACAAACATACATATATATCAGAGTGATGAACAAACATATCTATCCATTTATACACATATATATTGAAAGGGTTTTTTTTGCTGTCATTGAGCTCACTGTTGTAGTTGACTCAG
>NW_018133393.1:0-759 GCF_001952655.1 Monopterus albus
ATGATACATGGGAATGATGCAACATCTTATAATCATTTATATCATGTACCGGTACTAACATGTCCCTGAAAACATGTTGGAGTAAGGAAGCATCACTCAAAATAATACATAGGACTGAGCGATATGTCCAAAAATAATAATCTGACTTTTTTTTCCCCTAAAATATGCTAAATATTTTAATTCAGGGGCTTGCAATCAATATCAAACAATATTATGTGCCTATTTACATTACATTATTTACAACTACATTTTTATTAACTCAAATGCAATAGCAATATAATCTTAAAATTTTATTGAGCTCTTCTGTTCACTTTAAAGTGTTAAATACAAATGATGACCCAGGATGACCTTCTGCTTAAACAGAAATGCATACAGGTGTAACAGTACCAACATGAAGGTACAGCTACCATCAGTGTTTATGCGTTACATTGATGATATCTGATTGCTGGATCAGATTTCACGCATCTTCAAAACTTATTGAGATAGAAGCTGAATACATCCTGAAGAAAACTGCCATTGCTGAAATATAGTTTTACTTCAATAACTTTCAAACTACTAATGATGTCAATGTGGTTCCAAATACAGGAGGCAGTTTTTTATGGTCAAGGAATCGTGTTGTGGGGGTCAAACTATCATGGAACTATTGCTTTTAGTTGTTATGGCATTATGGAGAAACTGAGCTGCCTTGGTGGAGGTTTGTCTAGTAAATGGAGATACAAAACAACAAGGAAAGAGATTAAATATAGGGTAAACCCCAGA
>NW_018133394.1:0-759 GCF_001952655.1 Monopterus albus
ATTATCAGAACCGTACTTAAGCATGGCGCTAGTGTGTCGTCGTTGCCAGATGATCTCTCATCTTTCGACCGGCGATCGTGCTTGTGACACATCCTGGATCCTCGTCTCTGTCCCTACCTGAACCTCGTCTCTGTCCCTACCTGAACCGCGTCTCTCCGATAAGTATCTGCATGCCATATGCACTGTTTTTGTTTCTGAATTGCCTTAACTGAGGATTGTGTTTTGTGTCAGAACTGCTTTAGCAGAGGTATGTTTTTGTTTCTGCATTGCTTTAACAGAGGACTGTTTTCGTTTCTAGACTGCTTTAACAGAGTACTGTTTTTGTTTTTGAACTGCTTTAGCGGAGGCATGATTTGTTTCTGAACTGACTTAACGGAAGAGTGTTTTCCCAGCACTGGTTACTGTGGATTATCTTTATTTGTTTTTGAACTGCGTTAGCGGAGGCATGATTTTTTTCTGAACTGACTTAACGGAGGATTGTGTTTTATGTCAGAACTGCTGTGTTTTGTGTCTAAACTGCCTTAATGGAGGAATGTGTTTTGTGTCAGAACTGCTTTAGCAGAGGTATGTTTTTGTTTCTGCATTGCTTTAATGGAGGAACGTATTTTGTTTTTGGACTGCTTTAACAGAGGACTGTTTTTGTTTCTGGACTGCCTTAACGGAGGCATGATTTTTTTTCTGAACTGACTTAACGGAAGAGTGTTTCCCCAGGACTGGTTACTGTGGATTATCTTTGAGTTACTGGCCCGGGCTGGCATA
>NW_018133395.1:0-759 GCF_001952655.1 Monopterus albus
ACCTACTCTACTCTACTCTACTCTAAATGTTGCTATACATGTATAGGCAATGAAAGAGCTTGTGTTTTATGTGCGCTCTCTTGACTCAGGCAGCTGGGTGGTGGCTGGGGCTGTGTTAACCTACACTGCTGCAGGTCCTGGTCTGCACTGCAGTGTTGCAAAGTAATTCCAGCTCAGAAGAAAACAACAAACTAACTCTGGATATTTAGATACTGTAGCCACAGAGGGCCTTTTTGTAGAATTCACATTCTTCTGCTCGGAATCAACTTTAAAAACACCTGCTGTTTGTTTTGCATTTCTCCTTTCTCGCCACCTTTCTGTTAACTCAAACAAATGATGTCATATACATGAACAAACCTGGCCACTAGAATAATGTTGCCAGCCTTTATGCCTCTCTGGTCATTTTTCTGATGAGACCTCTGCTCTTCTGCTGCTTTTCTCTGTTTCTTGGTTCCAGTGTACATGTACTGTTCCTTGGCTTGGACATTTATTAGCTTTTCCCAAGCTTTAAAGAACTTGGCCCTGTCTGGTTCTCTCCAGCACTTTCCCACTAATGAAGTGCACATTCTGCTAAAGCGGTTGGCTGAGCCCTGCTCCTTGGCCATTGCTTAATGGGAACTTTGCCTTATTCCCTGCCTGCATCCCTGCTCATCTTGCCCTCTGTCATTGCCACTCTGGTGTGTGTGACTCATGTGCTGAACATTCAGCCCTCAGCCAGGGGATGTTTGATTCATAAGCCTTCTTATACTTGTTTGCCAC
>NW_018133396.1:0-759 GCF_001952655.1 Monopterus albus
CATAATGAGTTTTTGCCACTTTATTTAAACATTACCATTTCTGCTTACCTGATGAAAGTGTACTGTGTCATAACCAATTAAGACTCTGTATCCATGTGAGTAGGAAACCTATCACCATAGTTACCTCAGAATGGCAGCTCTCAAAGGTGACACTGGTGATGATGCTGCACTGTTTCTGGGACCAGGCTGCTCGGTAACGGTTGGAGGCACAGGGATCACTGACTAGTTGGGCACTGGGACAATTGGATGACCCCTTCCAGCCGTTAACAAATTCTACAGTGTCGTCCACTGTTTGCTGGGAGCGTGTTGTGAAGTCATTCTTACTGTTGCCGTCATAGTTTCCACACAAACCACAGACTTGGCCCTTAGAGGGAAGAAGCCAATGATAGAATTTACTCTTATATGTTAGAATTGGTACAGAGTAAGGCATTTGTAGGCATCATCGGTGTAGACTTGGCATTGTCATTTGATACAAGGCAAATGTGCTCAGTTCAATTCAATTATTTCCTGTCTTTAAAAGTAACACATTTACAAAAACAAAAACTGCTGATTACAAAATATGTGACAGCATGACACAAGACAGACTTTATTTCCATGACAAATGTAACTTGACATGAATAGTTTTTTTTTGTTACATATACTGAATAAAGCAAGCTGCTTTATGGAACAGAATGTCCTGATGTGTTTGTTTAATTTGATTTAACCTTTATGTTACCAGGTAAAAAAAATCCTTTGAGATTAAAAACCTCTTTTTCAAGG
>NW_018133397.1:0-759 GCF_001952655.1 Monopterus albus
TCAAGCACTTACATCAAGGGGAAAAAAAAATTTTTTTTTCAAACATCGTAGGTTAAGGCGGAGTGGGTCCAGACGGGTATAAATACAATGCTTGTTCGTGCTGTTTTCTGTAGTGGTCCGTTGTGGTGCATGTCTGAAGGGAGTGCGCCCTCTGCCGGGAGGGAGGAAACCGACCGGCCTGGGACCTGCCAGCCCAGGCCGCCGCCCCGATGGGGCATCCCCCAGAGAGACGGCATCCCGCAGGGGAGCGCCTCCAGGGGATGATCAGTGGTGGAGTGCGCACTGCTCAAAGGCGTGTACTGGACCACTACATTTTTTAAACCTTTATAGCCTATTTAACTTTGTTGTGTACACTCTCACACACACACACATTATCTATGTATTATATATTTCCCGAGGTGTTTGTGTCAGCAGAGCAGCAGATTGTATCAGTGGGTGAGCGTGTATCTGTGTCGTGCAACGTCTTGGCCTGAGCTACACTGGCTCAACAAGCATAGTAGACGCACACTGGTAAGAGCGTGCAGACCGATAAACGCACACATACAACTACACAAACTGACCTTCATGCTGCAAAACCTTTTAAATTAACAGCCTCATCGGGGCATCCCCACGCCGTTAAAGGCGGGGCATGATTAGTGGCAGAGAGCACTCCCAGACGGCATAATCGGATCACTACTTTTAGTTGAGCTGATATGTTTAAGCTAGCTGGTCTTCATTGCATTACCTGCATTACCTTTGCTGCTTGTCAAAGGACAGAAG
>NW_018133398.1:0-759 GCF_001952655.1 Monopterus albus
GAAGGCCCAAAATGTTGAGAAAGAAAGAAAAAACAAGAATCGTGACCAACACACCTGAGAAGATGGAGCTGGAGAAGGCATTGTAAAGAAAAACAAGATTAAAAAGGTTGAAAAGGAAAAGAAAAAGAATGAAAGGCAGACAAAACAGGCGCTGAAAGATTCAAATCAAACCAAAATCATAAAGAAAAAGGTTGTGCACAGTAGCTCAGAACAGAGTGACATCTCCATTCCACTTAATGACACCACTGATTATGAGAGTTCAGATGTCCAGAATGATGATGATGATGGTGACAAGGATCTGTCTGCTGGTGACTTTGTCATTGTGAGATTTGCTGGTAAAACCAAATCCTATAACTACATTGGATTGGTGAAGAAGGTTGAGGGTGAAGACATCAGTGCAAAGTTTCTAAGGCAAAGTTTTAAGAAGTCTGTGGATGGAAAGCCCATCTTTACATTTAAAGAAAATGATGGAGTCATCCCTAGAGGTGATGTGCTCAAGAAACTACCCACATCCCACAAACTTGGTGGTACAGCCAGAGGGGGGCAGAAGTTCATATTCCCCTGCAGCACTGACAAGTGGGATGTTAAGTAGTAGGCCAGATCCAGACCAGCTAGACCTACATACCCACAAGGGATCATCTGGAGAAGTGAGGAGATGGGCATACCTCAAGTTTTGAGTTTGTTATTAACCAGATGTTTTGAGTTTGTTATATTTAATTTGGTTTTTAAGTTGCCTAAATAAACCTTAAATGAGTAATT